>NW_013695884.1:0-716 GCF_000517525.1 Limulus polyphemus | reverse complement strand
AGTTAAATATAGTATTGTAAACTACTTACCTCCTGCTCCTATTGGCTGAAACGTTAATATTAAATTCAATCATGTTGCTCCTATTGGCTGAAACGTCAATATTAAATTTAATCATACTGCTCCTATTGGCTGAAACGTTAATATTAAATTTAATCATACTGCTCCTATTGGCTGAAACGTCAATATTAAATTTAATCATACTGCTCCTATTGGCTGAAACGTCAATATTAAATTTAATCATACAGTTGGGCCCTCATCTCTTACATTTTGCACCCCCTCCCCTGGTAGATCAGCGGTAATTTTACAGATTTAAAACACTAAAATCCGGGGTTCGATTCCACGCGGTGGGGCTTTGCACTAAAAAACAGCAATTCAGTTTTTGTAGTTAGTTCAAATACACGATTTTATTTTATGTAAACCTGCAGCTACACCTATCTGAAGCCATCCTGCAGCACCTTATCACTCGTTTCCTATACTAAGAGATTGACTGTTGCTCTTATAATGCATCCACAGTATGCGGTGAGCATTTTGTGGTATTTTACGGATTCGAATTCGGTTCCCCAGCTTCGAAGTTCCGAGTTCTACCACAGGGCTAACCTGTTCCATATTAGTTCAAGACTAGACCAAAATTTGATACATAAAAAAGTGGTTTAGGTAAGGCTTAGTCTGTGGGTGTTGTGACCAAAAAAAAAAAGAGGTAAGAGTTCCATATGGCA
>NW_013695883.1:1421-1717 GCF_000517525.1 Limulus polyphemus | reverse complement strand
GTGATCTCTACCAACCGCAGCTTTAATGTATAGTAACATGCACTGGGAGAGTGTGATCTCTACCAACCGCAGCTTTAACGTGTAGCAACATGCACTGGGAGAGTGTGATCTCTACCAACCGTAGCTTAATGTATAGCAACATGCTCTGGGAGAGTGTGATCTCTACCAACCGCAGCTTTAACGTGTAGCAACATGCACTGGGAGAGTGTGATCTCTACCAACCGCAGCTTTAACGTGTAGCAACATGCACTGGGAGAGTGTGATCCCTACCAACCGTAGCTTAACGTGTAGCAACA
>NW_013695883.1:0-421 GCF_000517525.1 Limulus polyphemus | reverse complement strand
TAGCAACATGCACTGGGAGAGTGTGATCTCTACCAACCGCAGCTTTAACGTGTAGCAACATGCACTGGGAGAGTGTGATCTCTACCAACCGTAGCTTAATGTATAGCAACATGCACTGGGAGAGTGTGATCTCTACCAACCGCAGCTTTAATGTATAGCAACATGCACTGGGAGAGTGTGATCTCTACCAACCGCAGCTTTAATGTATAGCAACATGCACTGGGAGAGTGTGATCTCTACCAACCGCAGCTTTAACGTGTAGCAACATGCACTAGGAGAGTGTGATATCTACCAACCGCAGCTTTAATGCATAGCTTAACGTGTATCAACATGCTCTGGGAGAGTGTGATCTCTACCAACCGTAGCTTAACGTGTAGCAACATGCACTGGGAGAGTGTGATCTCTACCAACCGTAGCTTAA
>NW_013695882.1:0-717 GCF_000517525.1 Limulus polyphemus | reverse complement strand
GCCACTTACTATCTCCCCAACCGTTGTAGTTGTAGACCATCGAGAATCCTCACCAATAGGGACCTGAATGCTGGGGCTAGAAGATGAGTCCCTCTATGGTAAGAAATGAGGCAGGGGTGTTTCTGGAGTGTGGTGCAGATCACCTCATTGTTTGTAGATATCTGACAATCTCCAAGTGGAATTTGGACACACATCACTATTTTGCACTCGTATATCTGTTTGTTTTTATCATAAAGTTATCCAAGGTAAGATAAAATGTTTTGCTCAGAGTCACTAGAGGAGTTTCAGTTGTATCTCATTAATGCAAAAGTAGAGATATAAATGTTTCAAGTCAGTATTATAGAATTTATAAAAATATTTTCAAACTATTAATTAATGTACACACAGTTTTGCAAAATATTGTATTGAATCCAACAGAACTTCATAGTTTTTATAGACATAAAGTAGTTCTAGCTTTATGTGAGCTGAGAATATCATGTGTGTGTATTAAGTTTTCTTATTGTTTGGAAATACCTGTTTTTCTTATGGTTTTATTGTCCTACTCCAGTAGTAAGTGATTCAATATGTGTAATTAAGCTGTGTATTTTTCAACAGAATTTGTGACAGAGTGAATAGGATTGTAGTCCTGTATCTCTAAGAGATGAAATACTCCATTACCTCCAAATTCATATGAGATTAATTTGTAAGGTATGGAGTATTTCTTGTAATGGCTGAAGT
>NW_013695881.1:0-717 GCF_000517525.1 Limulus polyphemus | reverse complement strand
ATAGTAAGTGTTTTAAGGTGGTGGTGATAAGGATATTGGGGTGCTTTGGTAATGTTATTGAGGAGGTGATGGTAAGTGTGTTGAGAAGGTGGTGGTGGTGGTAAGGGTATTCAGGTGGTGCTATCAAGCTGGAGTGATTCCCTTTACTCTTACTTTTGTCTCTCTGTGTGTGTAACCCTCAATGTGAACCATGTCTCCAAAGGACTTAGAGCGATCCAGAAACTCGAAATAGAGACGACAGTGCTTCATATTTTCTAATTTGAATTTATTTTCTTCATATAATTTCCTCTTTGTAACCAGAGGTCTATAATTTTCGACAATACTTTCATTGTATCTGTATTTTTAATTAAATACATTTTTCATCGAATTCAAATTATTACGGTTTTAGTTATTCTTCTTTTTTAAAATTCTTCATTGTTTCTGCCCGTTTCTTTATTTCCAGTTCATCATCTTCCAAATCCATACATTTCCTTCAGGATTTATTTCTCCTTCGTCACACTTCCGTGCATGTTCCATTGTCTCGTGTGTTTGTTTTACCTCCCATATTACCCATCTTCAAGACTTGTTTTTTCTGTCTTTTATGAACATTTCTGTATTGTAATATCTTTTAAATATTCCATATCTCCTACTTCATCTTTTGTATTGTTTTACATTATGTACAATAAATACACTGTTCTACACTTCTCGGGAATACTTCCTGTATGTCTTCTACATTGT
>NW_013695880.1:0-717 GCF_000517525.1 Limulus polyphemus | reverse complement strand
TATTAGTTTAATTTAGTTTGTTTCATGTAAGTTAATGAACTGGGATTTTATAACATAGTTTAAATATTAGTTTAATTTAGTTTTCATGTAAGTTAATAAACTGAGATTCTATAACATAGTTTAAACATTAGTTTAATTTAGTGTTTCATGTAAGATTTAATATTTAAACTATGTTATAAAATCCCAGTTCATTGTTTAATTTAGTTTTTCATGTAAGTTAATGAACTGGGATTTGATAACATAGTTTAAATATTAGTTGAATTTAGTTTTTCATGTAAGTTAATGAACTGGGATTCTATAACATAGTTTCAATATTAGTTTAGTTTTTCATGTAAGATAATAAACTGGGATTCTATAACATAGTTTCAATATTAGTTTAGTTTTTCATGTAAGTTAATAAACTGAGATTCTATAACATAGTTTAAATATTAGTTGAATTTAGTTTTTCATGTAAGTTAATGAACTTGGATTTTATAACATAGGTTAAATATTAGTTTAATTTAGTTTTTTCATGTAAGTTAATGAACTGAGATTCTATAACACAGTTTAAATATTAGTTTAATTAGTTTTTTCATGTAAGTTAATGAACTGGGATTTTATAGCATAGCTTAAATATTAGTTCAGTTTAGTTTTTCATGTAAGTTAATGAACTTGGATTTTATAACATAGGTTAAATATTAGTTTAATTTAGTTTTTTCATGTAAGTTAATGAACTGG
>NW_013695879.1:0-717 GCF_000517525.1 Limulus polyphemus | reverse complement strand
TCATCGTCATTTCATAGCAACCAGCTAACAAGAATGACTGTAACTTAAGTTCTAGTGTGTACCACCTGTTTAACACCAATACACTAACTTAAAACCATATCTAATAACTATACACTGACTTGAGACCAGTGTGTGCCACCTGTTTAATAACAATACACTAACTTAAAACCATATCTAATAACTATACACTGACTAAAGATTAAGGTGTGTGCCACCTGTTTAATAACTATATAACTTTATATTACTTGTTCATGGAACACAGTGAAAATATAACTTTATATTACTTGTTCATGGAACACACCGAATATATAACTTTATATTACTTGTTCATGGGACACACCGAATATATAACTTTATATTACTTGTTCATGGGACACACCGAACATATAACTTTATATTAGTTGTTCCCATGAACAAGTAATATAAAGTTATATATTCAGTGTGTCCCATGATTCGGTGTGTTCCATGAACAAGTAACATAAAGTTATATATTTGGTGTGTATAACTTTATATTAGTTGTTCATGGGACACACTGAATGTATAACTTTATATTACTTGTTGATGGAACACACCGAATATATAACTTTATATTACTTGTTCATGGAACACACTGAATATATAACTTTATATTACTTGTTCATTGGACACACTGAATATATAACTTTATATTACTTGTTCATGGGACACACTGAATATATAACTTTATATTACTTGTTC
>NW_013695878.1:0-717 GCF_000517525.1 Limulus polyphemus | reverse complement strand
CATTCATCCTTGAATAACCAACTATGATACTTAACTATAAGTGTGTGTGTACACATTCATCCTTGAATAACCAACTATGATACTTAACTATAAGTGTGTGTACACATTCATCCTTGAATAACCGACTATGATACTTAACTATAAGTGTGTGTGTACATTCATCCTTGAATAACCAACTATAATACTTAACTAGAAGTGTGTGTACACATTCATCCTTGAATAACCGACTATGATACTTAACTATAAGTGTGTGTACACATTCATCCTTGAATAACCAACTATGATACTTAACTAGAAGTGTGTGTGTACATTCATCCTTGAAGGTTGAACAGATTGGTCTTTACCAGTTCGAACACTTTAGTATAGCTGAAGGTTGAACAGATTGGTCTTTACCAGTTCGAACACTCCTGTGGAGTTGAAGGTTGAACAGATTGGTCTTTACCAGTTCGAACACTTTAGTATAGCTGAAGGTTGAACAGATTGGTCTTTACCAGTTCGAACACTCCTGTGGTGTTGAAGGTTGAACAGATTGGTCTTTACCAGTTCGAACACTCCTGTGGTGTTGAAGGTTGAACAGATTGGTCTTTATCAGTTCGAACACTCCTGTGGAGTTGAAGGTTGAACAGATTGGTGATTTCCAGTTAGAGCACTTCTGTAAAGATGTTTTTTTTCTGTAGAATTTCTGCACAAAGCTACACGAAGACTGTGTGCACCTAT
>NW_013695877.1:0-717 GCF_000517525.1 Limulus polyphemus | reverse complement strand
ACTGTCTTGGGATTCTTCCTTGTCTGCTAAGATTCAGTTTATTGGCATGAAACAGTACTGTCTTGAGATTCTTCCCTTGTCTGCTAAGATTCAGTTTATTGGCATGAGACAGTACTCTCTTGGGCTTCTTCCTTGGTCTGCTAAGATTCAGTTTTTTGCTTTAAACTAAACAACAAACAATTATTGTATTCTTAGTACCGTTTTAACCTTTAAGTTCATTACTCTCGTAACTGGGATACTTGTATGTTCAGCATATTGTGAAAATTGTTATTTTCAGCTACTCCGGTTAACCAGAATAGTTCAAAGTTTTATTGTGTGATACAAAGAGGAAGACGATAAAACAACGTCTCTTTCATATTGTTTATTTCTTGTCGTGCAGTGTGTAAGTTTTATTTCCAGTAATCTACACACTTTCTAAAAGCATTACTACTTGTACTAGTCACAGCTTCTCGTCGACCAATCATCATTGCGACTCTCTTCCTTCCTATCTAAAAGGAAATGCATACACATGAGAAGCAAAATAGGTCTTATTACCATCGAATTGCTTTCAACATCATTTCACAGCTTTATAAAACGTTACCAACATCAACCTGGCCTCAACAGTTTTATAAAGCTTCACAAGACCTTACCAACATCAACTTGGTTTCAACGTTATTATCCGGCTTCACAAGACCTTACCAACATCAACCTGGTCTCAACATTATTATAAAGCTTCAC
>NW_013695876.1:0-717 GCF_000517525.1 Limulus polyphemus | reverse complement strand
TTAACTGATATGGTTAACTTTTTTGTGATGTTTCATCATATTCGCGACCTTGAAAGATTTGGTGCTTTGTCATCAAATACAGTACTATACACTGTAAAATCTAATAGAGGTAAATGTTTTATCAAATTTTATTTGGGAAATTATATAACTATTGAAAAATAATTAAGATACTTTGTCCAATATAGTGGGTCTATACATTTATTAAAAATTATTAGAATTCTCTCACGCATTATAAAAAGTGCTAAAATTTGAAGCTTCTAACTGACTATGACCTGAAATTGAAATGGCTATCTGCACAGTGATCGAACCCAGATTTTTAATATTAAAAAGCACTCAAGCTTATGGCTGAGCCATCGGAGGATGGGGGTGGAGGCAGAAAAACTGGATCCCTGAAGAAATATATAGTTAGTAACAATGACTTATAGCGTATGTATAAAACTTACCAAAACAAACAAAACTTACACTGTTAACTCGATTACAGTTAATAACAGGTTCTTGAATGTTTAACTATTTTGAATTATGCTATAGTAGATAATCTAAAATTAAAAAAAACATTTAGAAACACTTAAGCGGAAATAAGATATGCAAATTCGTTACCTTTATCTACTTAATGAAACTGTTAGTTCGGATGGAGACAAATGGATCTTGATGGTGATTGGAATCTAGATTCTTTTCGGGATCTGGGAGAGTCAGGCTATGTAGACCTCTTCCTCTCGG
>NW_013695875.1:0-717 GCF_000517525.1 Limulus polyphemus | reverse complement strand
ATAATACAGTTTACTAAACCCTTGTTGATGATTACGTTATAATACATTTTACTAAACCCTTGTTGATAATTACGTTATAATACAGTTTACTAAACCCTTGTTGATAAGTACGTTATAATACAGTTTACTAAACCCTTGTTGATAATTACGTTATAATGCAGTTTACAAAACCCTTGTTGATAATTACGTTATAATACAGTTTATAAAACCCTTGTTGATAATTACGTTACAATACAGTTTACTAAACCCTTGTTGATAATTACGTTATAATACAGTTTACAAAACTCTCGTTGATAATTACGTTATAATACAGTTTATAAAACCCTTGTTGATAATTACGTTATAATACAGTTTATAAAACCCTTGTTGATAATTACATTATAATACAGTTTACTAAACCCTTGTTGATAATTACGTTATAATACATTTTACAAAACCCTTGTTGATAATTACATTATAATACAGTTTACTAAACCCTTGTTGATAATTACGTTATAATACAGTTTACTAAAACCCTTGTTGATAATTACGTTATAATACAGTTTACTAAACCCTTGTTGATAATTGTGTTATAATACAGTTTACAAAACCCTTGTTGATAATTACAATATAATACAGTTTACTAAACCCTTGTTGATAATTACGTTATAATACAGTTTACTAAACCCATGTTGATAATTACATTATAATACAGTTTACTAAACCGTTGTTGATAAT
>NW_013695874.1:0-717 GCF_000517525.1 Limulus polyphemus | reverse complement strand
GATTCATTAACAGAACTATTTGCGTTCATGTATTAATTAGATTCATTAACAGAACTATTTGCGTTCATGTATTGATTAGATTCATTAACAGACCTAGTTGTATTAATTAGATTCATTAACAGACCTAGTTGCGTTCATGTATTAATTAGATTCATTAACAGAACTATTTGCGTTCATGTATTTATAAAATTTCATAGTGTAAACATTTATGGGTCATCGTTTTGTAAAAGTGGCGACTGTTATTTAGATTCGAATTTAATTTTCTATCTATTTTACTTCAATTACTTACGTACAATTTTCCATTTTCATATAATATTCTGTTATTATTTTTATTAGGATTGTTGATGGGCTAGCGTAATAAAAAACTTTGCACCTCTGTTATTATTTTTATTAGGAATGTGAAAAAAATTTCCAATACTTCATTAAACATCATGTGTCGAGTTTTTCATTCAATCAATTGTTTTACAAACAACACGATTCTCATACGGATATCACTAGAAGTTTATGACATACATATAATTATGTTACATACACTAACGCACACGTACTGAAGACTGGTAAGAGACATTATGAATACGTACGACCGTAACTAGATATACCTGGTGCCTCGATATATTGATCACGTGTGTTGATCTCTTAGTTTTTTGTGTCACGTAGAGTCTGGCAAAATACGTAAACTTTGAAAATGGATGATGGAAAGGTGCAACGTTTTTTATT
>NW_013695873.1:0-717 GCF_000517525.1 Limulus polyphemus | reverse complement strand
TTAACGTTTTTTTTTTTTTTTTGGTTTTAAAAATGTTTTTTACCAAAGTTTTGTTACGTCTGCACTAAAATTTTTTGTTTGTTTCTCATTAAGTGCAAAACTACACAATGGGCTATCTGTGCCGTGCCCACAAGGTTCGGTTTCGAAACTCGGATTTTAGCGCTATAAGCCTTCAAACTTACGGCTGAGCCACTGGGAGGTTCCCGTTGTGGGACAGCGGTAAGTTGACGGACTCACAACGCTAAAATCCATGTTCGATTAAACAGTTCCAGTGACTAACTTTCCTCCGGTGGTTCAGCAGTAAATCAGTGGGCTTATAACGCTAGAAATCGGATTTCGATAGCTGCGGTGAGCAACGTACAAATAGCCCATGGTATAGCTTTGTGATTTACCACAGACAAACCAAAGCCATTGGGGGTTTGTACTAAAAGTAAAGATGTGATATGAACATGCTCTATGTTAGTTTTGTTAAGGTGAAAAAAATTTCTGAAAGTGGCCTATGAAGTCTTTAAAATGTCTAGGAATTTTAAATATTGCAATTTCCTCTCCCCACTAAACACACAAAATATTTTAATCAGAAATTTACTACCCCTGGATATAACATGACCACCCCAGTTTATATTTCAAACAAGTAATATTTAAATACCTCGGAGTTGAAGGCAGCAAAAGTAAAATGTTTGTTGTCAGATTGAACAATGCAGTGGCAGGGGTGAGCTT
>NW_013695872.1:0-717 GCF_000517525.1 Limulus polyphemus | reverse complement strand
CCACTAGGTTTCATCTTTCAACGTAAAGAACTTCTATTAGGTTTCATCTTTCAACATAAAGAACATCCACTAGGTTTCATCTTTCAACGTAAAGAACTTCTATTAGGTTTCATCTTTCAACATAAAGAACATCCACTAGGTTTCATCTTTCAACGTAAAGAACTTCTATTAGGTTTCTTCTTTCAACATAAAGAACATCCACTAGGTTTCATCTTTCAACGTAAATAACTTCTATTAGGTTTCATCTTTAAACATAAAGAACATCCACTAGGTTTCATCTTTCAACATAAATAACTTCTATTAGGTTTCATCTTTCAACATAAAGAACATCTACTAGGTTTCATCTTTCAACGTAAAGAACTTCTATTAGGTTTCATCTTTCAACGTAAAGAACATCCACTAGGTTTTATTTCCCAACAAAAATAACTTTTACCATCTACTAGGTTTCATATTTCAACACAGAGTAAAGACCACTATTAGGTTTCATATTTCAACACAGGGTAAAGACCACTATTAGGTTTCATATTTCAACACAGAGTAAAGACCACTATTAGGTTTCATATTTCAACACAGAGTAAAGACCAATATTAGGTTTCATATTTCAACACAGGGTAAAGACCACTATTAGGTTTCATATTTCAACACAGAATAAAGAACCCCTACTAGGTTTCATATTTTAACACAAAATAAAGAACCCCTACTAGGTTTCATATTTCA
>NW_013695871.1:0-717 GCF_000517525.1 Limulus polyphemus | reverse complement strand
TTAATATAGTAGGATCTAAGCAATAGTGGATTCACTAATCCCTGTACATTAATATAGTAGGATCTAAGCAATAGTGGATTCACTAATATAAAATAATTGCCCCGATTACATAGTTGTTTATGATATCGTAAATAAGAAATTGAAAGAAACGAATTTAGTGCTCAAATTGAAAAATGGGTTATACAGTTTATCGTAAGCCTAATTACTAATATTTAATCAATTTATACCTTATCATTGATTTCGATTTTTTTTCGTGGTTTTGCAATTGTTTTCGAACGTGGTTGTTATTTATATGTGTGTATGTTTTTTCTTAAGCACATGACTACACAACGGACTATCTATGTTCACTGCGAATACCGTAACTCAATTTGTAGGGCAGTAAGCCCTCAGACTTATTGCTGGGCTACGCAGTAGGTTACCTGCGCTCTTTCAACCAAGGGGGAAGGGACTTTGTGTTTTAGAAGAGAATGGTTTATTCTAGTGTATAGCTTGGGCAACAGTGTACTGAATTAAGTTAACAGTTCATCTTACATAGGTACTGAGGCCCGGCATGGCTAGGTGGGTAGGGCGCTCGACCACATCAATCCGTCACACCAAACATGCTCGCCCTTTCAGCCGTGGGGGCGTTATAATGAGGTGGTCAATCCCACTATTCGTCTAGGTGAAAGCCTAGCTGCCGTTCCCCGTTAGTCTTACACTGTTAAATTAGGGACGGCT
>NW_013695870.1:0-717 GCF_000517525.1 Limulus polyphemus | reverse complement strand
TAAATGATTATTTTCAAGAATATCTGACCTTAATGTTGTGCTTTTGTATTCATATAAAGGTGTGATGTAAGCCTTAATGACTGAATGTCTGTTGTTGAAGCCTTTGTTCATATCCCAGATTTGTTGGAGGAGTGCCAATCTTGTGCTTATTTTTTTTTTCAAAATTTTGTTATAGTGAGTGGTCCAGTGCATACATGAGTTAAGTGTGATGGTGTTGTATAACTAGAGTTTACCTTGTCTGAGTTTCTTGATTTGTTTGCTAATTTCCCTGTGTTTTGGATGGGTTGAGAAGTGTTTCCTACTTGTTGTACCAGTTAGTTATTCTATTTAGTTCATCCTGGAATCTGGATGTGGCAGTGTGTGGATCACGTGATGTGCTCCAAACAGCAATGTCATCAGCATATTGATAAATGAAGGTATATATTAGTTGCATGTGCACTATGTTATTTACAAAGTGAATATATAACAGTGGGCTAAGGACAGAATCCTGAGGAACTCCTGCTTTTATAAGGAATGCAATAGACATGGTATTATTGATTTTTTTTGTTAGTAATTGTATTTGTGTTACTTAGTCTTACTAAATGTTCAGTTGTTTGTATTGGTTTAGTTAGCCTTACTAAATGATCGATTTTTTGTATTGGTTCAATAAGTCTTACTAAGTGATCAGTTTTTTGTATTGGTTTAACTTGTTTTACTAAGTGATCATTTTTTTGTATT
>NW_013695869.1:0-717 GCF_000517525.1 Limulus polyphemus | reverse complement strand
GTGGGGCGCTGCTGACTAACTGCCTTTCCCATAGCCAGTAATTCAAAGTTAGGAAGGCGACTAATAACCTAAGTAGCTTTGCCATAAAAACAGCATGCAAACATCACAACAGTCATGTTAGTTACCAATGGTCAAGAACGGTCCAGTGGTCATATATATGGAGCGTGCCGGACTGCGGAGTTCTCATCCAGTTACTATCAAAAATATAATCGCGTTCTGCTCTTTGGTTACTTAATAGCAACGATCAAATCCCAGTTTTTCTTCACTATTCAAACGATAGTAGCTCCACAGTCGGCGGTGAATGGTGTTGACTAGATGATTTCCCTCTAGTCTATAACTTTAAAACTGTGGACAGCTAACGCTTATAGCTCCTAAGTGGCTTTGTGCGAAAATGAACATAAACAGCTTAGAAAAAAATATAAATATACGTAAATGTATCTTGTTAATTTTATATTTTCGAATAGAATTTTAACAGTAATTTCATTTTCCCAATTTGTTTTATTATTTCCTATGTCCACTTTTACGTCATTTTAAAATCACTTACTAAAATCATTTACTAATCACACTTTACTGGAATATTAAATCTAAATAATGATTTTATGATTTCGTTTCATTTACTATTTTATAATATTTTTTGTTGATTTTTGTCCTCAGTTTTTAATTCTCATCCTTTTCTTTTTAAAGTTAATTTTTATCTAATGCCACCATTTCAATTTT
>NW_013695868.1:0-717 GCF_000517525.1 Limulus polyphemus | reverse complement strand
AGTACAATAGTAGTCTACTGCATTCTGTTTGAATGAAAGTTTAATGGCTAAAGTCTCTTTAATTCTTAAAACAAAGTCACCACTACACTGAGGTCAAATATTATCTACTAGTCTTTTTAAAACCCAGAGAATTGATACATGTAGATGAAGTTCGAACGGTTCGTCTTAAATACAAAAATTGTTCTTTATTATAATGATATATATATATTTAACTTATACCTTACTATTTAAGGATAACTCGAGGTTTTACTCGCTCATAAACACTGCACTATGAAGTATTTAGTCTTGTTTGTTTTTTTCAAGGCATATTGTAGTGTTATACGAAGAGTTCTTTTTTTTTTTGGTACATCATACTCCTCCACTTTAGGGGTGGAAGCTCTATGGATGTGCTTCGAAATCATGATTATATTTTAAACCCAAATTTGAAAACACCACAGTAAATTGAGGTACATATTGAAAAAGAGAGACATATTTGATCATTAGCAAAATTAACCTAGAAAAGTGGACCATTCATTATCAAGTTTCATGAGCTTTGAAGATTTCTTTTACAGTAGAATTTCCCACGGTTCAGAGAAAAGGAACGAACAGTGTTACAAGATCATAGAAAAATACAGAAATAGGTTAGATGTTGAAAGCTATTTGGCAGACTCAAATGTGCGCCTTTTTTTGGGTGAGAAACCTGGTGGGAATTTCGACCCCTTTATATTTCTTCTGGGG
>NW_013695867.1:0-717 GCF_000517525.1 Limulus polyphemus | reverse complement strand
AAACCAATCTACAAACATCATTACACTAGACTAAAACAGACAACAATCTACAAACATCATCACACTAGACTCAAACAGACAACAATCTACAAACACCAGCACACTAGACTCAAACAGACAACAATCTACAAACACCAGCACACTAGACTAAAACAGACAACAATCTACAAACATCATCACACTAGACTAAAACAGACAACAATCTACAAACACCAGCACACTTTACTAAAACAGACACCAATCTACAAACATCATCACACTAGACTAAAACAGACAACAATCTACAAACACCAGCACACTAGACTAAAACAGACACCAATCTACAAATACCATCACACTAGACTAAAACAGACACAATCTGATGATGTTTGTCTGTTTTAGTCTAGTGTACACAATCTACAAACATCATCACACTAGACTAAAACAGAAACCAATCTACAAACATCATCACACTAGACTTTGACAGACACCAATCTACAAACATCATCACACTAGACTAAAACAGACAACAATCTACAAACACCATCACATTAGACTCAAATAGAACATGAACCACACACTAGTCTTTATCAAGACATCACACTAGACTCAGACAACAATCTACAAACATCATCACACTAGACTCAAATAGAACATGTTATAGCTGTTAACATTTTTTCAGTCTCACTTCGACAGGTTTAGACAACACAAGACTTGTTATAGCTGTTAACATTTTTT
>NW_013695866.1:0-717 GCF_000517525.1 Limulus polyphemus | reverse complement strand
GGAGGATATAGGAAGTACATTAACAAACTAGATGTGTGAAGATATAGGAAGTACATTAACAAACTAGATGTGTGAAGATATAGGAAGTACATTAACATAAACACTAGTTGTGGGAAGATGTAGGAAGTACATTAACACAGACACTAGTTTTGGGAAGATGTAGGAAGTACATTAACACAGACACTAGTTGTGGGAAGATATAGGAACTACGTTAACATAGACACTGTTTGTGGGAGGATATAGGAAGTACGTTAACATAGACACTGTTTGTGGGAGGATATAGGAAGTACGTTAACATAGACACTAGATGTATGAAGATATAGGAAGTACATTAACATAGACACAAGATGTATGAAGATATAGGAAGTACGTTAACATAGATACTAGATGTATGAAGATATAGGAAGTACATCAACATAGACACTAGTTGTGGGAAGATATAGGAAGTTCATTAACAAACACTACCTGTGGGAAGATATAGGAAGTACATTAACATAGACACTAGATGTGTGAAGATATAGGAAGTACATTAACATAGACACTAGATGTGTGAAGATATAGGAAGTACATCAACATAGACACTAGTTGTGGGAAGATATAGGAAGTTCATTAACAAACACTACCTGTGGGAAGATATAGGAAGTACATTAACATAGACACTAGATGTGTGAAGATATAGGAAGTACATTAACATAGACGTTCACCACGCGACCTACC
>NW_013695865.1:0-717 GCF_000517525.1 Limulus polyphemus | reverse complement strand
CCACCACCCACCGCCAACTCTTGGGCTACTGTTTTACCAACGAATAGTGGGATTGACCGTCACATTATAACGCCCCCACGGCTGAAAGGGCGACCATCAGATTGCGAGTCGAGCGCCCTAACCACCTGGCCATGCCGGGCCATCTTGTCCATTGTAAGACTGTCGTCGTTAGTTTCTTGTCCTTAATTAGAGATTTGATTTCGTGGAAGGTCAAAGTTGATCATGGTTTCATATGATTTCGTAGAAGTTATGCGTAGGGAAGAAAAACAACATGCGTAGGTGAATATTTTTTTATCATTTACTTTTCTTGCAATGTTTGTTGTTGTTTTTTGTTTTTTTTCGACAGACGTCATGACTCCAGTTTCTTGATAGCGCCAACATGAAGCAGGATATTTAGAAACAGGTAAGCTTCTTAGTATAAAAGCATCTTTACACCTTACCTTTGTTGTGTTTCCTGTATATTTCCAGGAATGTGTGGGGAAAATGTTATTAGTAACTAGAAATGACTGTAATAAATACGAAGATTCGTATATGTAATATACGGTATCTGTCTTTGGTGTATCAGAAGGTATCTGTCTTTGATGTATCAGACGGTAGCTGTCTTTGGTGTATCAGACGGTAGCTGTCTTTGATGTATCGGACGGTAGCTGTCTTTGACGTATCAGACGGTAGCTGTCTTTGACGTATCAGACAGTAGCTGTCTTTGACGTATCAGAC
>NW_013695864.1:0-717 GCF_000517525.1 Limulus polyphemus | reverse complement strand
ACAGAAACAGATAAACTTAGTATACGTCTTTATGTAAGCTAGATACAGAAGTAGACAAACTTAGTATACTTCTTTATGTAAGCTAGATACAGAAATAGACAAACTTAGTATACTTCTTTACGTAAGCTGTATACAGAAGTAGACAAACTTAATATACTTCTTTATGTAAGCTAGATACAGAAGTAGATAAACTTAGTACATCTCTCTATGTAAGCGTTGACTATCAACAGAGAGCTGTAGCTGGCAGTTCCTCCTTGGTTAGTGACCTGACACGTATAGTTGCCACTGTGTTTCAGTTGAAGGTTGTCAGTGGACAACATACTGTAATCTCTGAAGAATTGGATACTTAGCCCTAACGACGTTGTTAACTGAGCGCCATCCTTGAGCCATGTGAAATCGAAGGGTGGATCACCCAGACTGGCAGCACATATTACTTTCATTCTCATGCCAACTTCTGAGTCGGTCGAGAAGTGGAACTCTGAAACAGCCGGGGGTTCTAGAAGACAGAATATACATATATAATTTTGGGTTAGCATAACCGTATCATTACTTCCAGTTTACATAACGATGTGTATTAACTTTACCAACTTCTGCGTGTATCTTACATAAAGAGATGTACTAAGTTTGTCTACTTCTGTATCTAGCTTACAGTAAGTACATTGTAGATCATCTAAAGACGTGCTGCAGCTAGTTTCCTGATGAAAGTCAACAGTATGT
>NW_013695863.1:0-717 GCF_000517525.1 Limulus polyphemus | reverse complement strand
GGGAATGAACAGTAGAGTCATGGCAACAGTTATATGTTGATATAATGTAAGGAGTGATCTGAGGTAAATATAATGTATATAATGATCTAAGGGAAAGAACAGTAGAGTCATGGCAACAGTTATATGTTGATATAATGTAAGGAGAGATCTGAGGTAAATATAATGTATATAATGATCTAAGTGAATGAACAGTAGAGTCATGGCAACAGTTATGTGTTGATATAATGTAAGGAGAGATCGGAGGTAAATATAATGTATATAATGATCTAATGGAATGAACAGTAGCGTCATGGCAACAGTTATGTGTTGATATAATGTAAGGAGAGATCTGAGGTAAATATAATGTATAAACATATAACTGTTGCTGTGAGTCTACTGTTCATTCTCTTAGATCATTATATACATTATATTTACCTCCGATCTCTCCTTACATTATATCAACACATAACTGTTGCCATGACTCTACTGTTCATTCCCTTAGATCATTATATACATTATATTTACATCAAATATCTCCTTACATTATATCAACATATAACTGTTGCCATGACTCTACTGTTCATTCCATTAGATCATTATATACATTATATTTACCTCAGTTCTCTCCTTACATTATGTCAACATATAACTGTTGCCATGACGCTACTGTTCATTCTCTTAGATCATTAGATATAATGTAAGGAGAGATCTGAGGTAAATATAATGTATATAATGATC
>NW_013695862.1:0-717 GCF_000517525.1 Limulus polyphemus | reverse complement strand
GGGGGGGGCTGTTAAGGAAATTACCATTTTGGAAAAAAAATTATATTTTCGAGATATTTCGCGATTAACTAGTATAATTGGATTTCACACGTAAAAAAAAACAATGTTTGCAGAATTTTTCAACGTTCTTCACATTGGTTGCTTCGAAAAAAGCTACGGTTTTTATACCAAAAACCTTAATATTTTCCACTTTTAGATTATAAAAATGGGCCCTGGTTGACTTTAACCGAATATTAAATGAGCAGGGACATCTTTAGATCAAACAACAACAAAATAGATTTAGACCATCGGCAACATCCTAATCCGATATTAAAATCAATTTTGATTTTTAGTTTTAAAATTGAAAATGGATTAACTAAACATTTATAATTCAGCTGTGTGTGTTTGTTTATCATTCTTTCTGTTATTACTAATAATTTAAAAAATCAAGTATGCAAGTAAATCTTTTAAATGTTGTGTTGTATTAGAAAACCGGGGAAAAAATTTGTAGAAACAATAAAAAAACTGCAGGTTTAATTAAGCAGTAAAAAATGTGTATTAAAGTTTTGTCGTGAAAGGTTAGTAACCTTACGTCGCTTAAAGGACACAAAATAATAATTATAAACAGTTTCAAAATCTTTATACAAGTGTTATCCTGAATGAGCATAACATGTAATTATTACCAACTCAAACATTATGCCTAAGAAAAATCAGAATAAGGCTATCTCAGCCGTGTGT
>NW_013695861.1:0-717 GCF_000517525.1 Limulus polyphemus | reverse complement strand
AAATATCAGTTACATTAAAATAATTATGTATTAATGTCATTTCACTTAGAACAGTTCCAATAGCATTTAAATTAATATATAAGTATAATTATTTAATACCAATTGTGAAAGACAATATCAAAAACTAACCGATATTCGAAAATAAGGACATAACTTTGTCATTTTTGAACTGAATAATCTCTTATATTTTAGCTTGATAGTCATGGAAATGGAAAGTTTAAAACTTTAATCTTACATAATATCTGTAAGCTTTCCATGTTAGACTTAATAAAATGTATATATATTTTAGAATATTTGTGTTCCAATATTTTAGTTGATTTCAGATTCTATATGTGTACTGCTTAATATTTCTTCAGTAATGTATTCCATTCCATAGTAAAAAGTGTTACTATATATTTATAGTTATAAATGTGTATAGGACGTAAACGGGACACAGTTGTCTTCGGTGTCCAATAAACATATAACATTCATTATCTCAGAATTATTCTTCAAAAGTGCAATGTACCTGAAGCTTTCTAGCGAGGATTTCTTGTATCATTCTATATAAAATCCCCACTTAATTATAGTCTGACTGGTTGCAAGTATCAATCTACCTATATAAAGCAGTTATACTTTGACTTTCTGTAATTGTATTAAGATTCTTGTCATTTTTAATGATTTAATAATTTGTACAAATATACAACCAAATATATTCATTTTCCATTCAAGAAGAGAGTG
>NW_013695860.1:0-717 GCF_000517525.1 Limulus polyphemus | reverse complement strand
AATGACAGTAGTATGAACATGTTTATGTACATAAATGTTATAGTCTGTGACAGAAGTAGTATGTACATCTATACATAAATTTGTAATGACAGTAGTATGAACATATTTATGTACATAAATGCTATAGCCTGTGACAGTAGTATGAACATGTTTATGTACATAAATGTTATAGCCTGTGACAGTAGTAGTATGTTTATATGTATATAAAATTTGAAAATTTGTAATGACAGTAGTATGAACATGTTTATGTACATAAATGCTATAGCCTGTGACAGTAGTAGTATGTTTATATGTATATAAAATTTGAAAATAGTATGGACATGTGTATGTGTACATAATCTATCAAGGTTATGATGGCAGTAGTAAGGACTTGTACGTGTATATAAAATATTAAACTTATGATGGCAGTAATGAGGACGTGTATGTGTACATAAATAGTCAAATTTATGATGGCGGTAGTGTAGATATGTGTGTGTTCTCTAGGGTGTCTGTAAGAATGGCAGATCTATGAGTAGATGTAGTGTTATAACGGTAGTACGTGCGTGCGTCTGTTTAAAATCGTTAGAAAGGTAAAATACTAGACTTTGTACTTATTCTTCACGGTTGACGTGGACGTAAAGAACGAATTTTTTGGTAATGACCTACGTCTGCCTGACTAATACTAGTCTGTAGACTGTAGGGTTTAGAATTTCTTATGCATGCAACAAAAAAAAAAAA
>NW_013695859.1:0-717 GCF_000517525.1 Limulus polyphemus | reverse complement strand
TTCTTTTTTCAAGTCTTTTATATATAGATTCTTACCTTCAGAAGTTATTAAAACCGAAGAGACACGCAATTTCCAATACGATTCAAGGCTTGAATATTACGTGTTTTCATGAAAGCAATACCATTTCGAATAGTGTACATCTTGGGCACCTTTATACTCATAATATGAAAATATATTTTTTCAACAGTTTTTCAAAAAATTCAAAGGCTTTAGCCTTGTAGTTTTGACGAAAAAACAATTTTTCTGAAACACTCTAACAAGTGAATATTTTGGAGGATAATTCATCAGTGCAATCTCCGATGCTTTTTGTTTCATTAAAAAACTCTAGAATGAAACAATTCTACTTTAATGAGCCATATTATATCGCTTCTAATACTAAGAAAAGCATTTTCCTCCCATTGAGAATAAAAAGAAAGTTAAAGATGGATTTACGTCGCAACGTCGCCTTAATAAACGTCTCTATTTAAGAGTTTTAAATCACGATTTCTTTTTTCAAGCTTTTATATATAGATTTTTACCTTCAGAAGTTTATTAAAACCGAAGATAGACGGAATTTCCAATACGATTCAAGGCTTGAATATTGCGTGTTTTCATGAAAGCAATACCATTTCGAATAGTGTAAATCTTGGGCATCTTTATACTCCAATTATATGAAAATATATTTTTTCAACATTTTTTTTAAAAATTCGAAGGCTATAGCCTTGTAGTTTTGACGAA
>NW_013695858.1:1226-1602 GCF_000517525.1 Limulus polyphemus | reverse complement strand
CACTATTTATCAGCTATAGTACACTATCTACCAGCTGTAGTACACTATCTTCAAGCTCTAGAATACTTCATGTCAGTTGTAGTACACTATCTATCAGCTTTTGTACACTATCTACCAGCTCTAGAATACTTCATGTTAGCTGAAGTACACTATTTATCAGCTATAGTACACTATCTACCAGCTGTAGTACACTATCTTCAAGCTCTAGAATACTTCATGTCAGTTGTAGTACACTATCTATCAGCTTTTGTACACTATCTACCAGCTGTAGTACACTATCTACCAGCTCTAGAATACTTCATGTCAGTTGTAGTACACTATCTACCAGCTGTAGTATACTATCTACCAGCTGTAGTACACTATCTACCAGCTCTAG
>NW_013695858.1:0-341 GCF_000517525.1 Limulus polyphemus | reverse complement strand
ATAGTACACTATCTACCAGCTCAGCTGAAGTACACTATCTACCAGCTCTAGAATACTTCATGTCAGCTGTAGTACACTATCTATCAGCTATAGTACACTATCTACCAGCTCTAGAATACTTCATGTTAGCTGAAGTACACTATCTATCAGCTATAGTACACTATCTACCAGCTGTAGTACACTATCTACCAGCTCTAGAATACTTCATGTCAGCTGAAGTACACTATCTATCAGCTATAGTACACTATCTACCAGCTCTAGAATACTTCATGTCAGCTGTAGTACACTATCTATCAGCTATAGTACACTATCTACCAGCTGTAGTACACTATCTACCAGCT
>NW_013695857.1:0-717 GCF_000517525.1 Limulus polyphemus | reverse complement strand
CTGGACATAGATCTCTTGTTTGGACATAGATATCGTGTCTCGACATAGATATCATGTTTGGACATAGATATCATGTCTGATGTAAATGACTGTACTGAAAACTCACGTTCAGCACACATAGATCTCTTGTCTGGACATAGATATCATGTTTGGACATAGATCTCTTGTCTGGAAATAGATTTTTGTCTGGACATAGATCTCTTGTGTGGACATAGATCTCTTGTTTGGACATAGATATCGTGTCTGGACATAGATATCATGTTTGGACATAGATATCATGTCTGATGTAAATGACTGTCTGGACATAGATATCATGACTGGACATAGATCTTTTGTCTGGACATAGATCTCTTTCTGGACATAGATATCATGTTTGGACATAAATCTATTGTCTGGACTTAGATCATCAATTTGGACTGATACAAGCTTTAGAAGTTCTAAGTATGCCCTTCATTATTCAGGTTATTGTTTTGAGGTCTTACATGTTGATGTAATACTTTTTGTTTTTCCTTTCTTTAGAACGTAGTCACTGTTTCCATTCTCTATCATACTCCAGTCACTGTTTCTTTTCTCCATCATTCTCCAGTCACTGGTTCTTTTCTCCATCATACCTCAGTCACTATTTCTTTTCTCCATCATACTCCAGTCACTGTTTCTATTCTCCATCATACTCCAGTCACTGTTTCTTTCTCCATCATTCTCCAGTCATTGTTTCTT
>NW_013695856.1:0-717 GCF_000517525.1 Limulus polyphemus | reverse complement strand
AAACTCGGGTTGCTTTAGTTTCAAGTGTCCTTAGTTAAACTCAGGTTGCTTTAGTTTCAAGTTTATTAAACTGACCAAAACTATTTTCTCTAGTTGTTCACAGTGGTGAAATATACATTACTCTCTTTTTTTAAACTGTTCATTTTACAAAACGTGCATCCATGCTTCAAAGTATAAAACACTTATTTACCTGTCTTGTTAGGTTTTCTTTATCTATCGACTAATTAATCAATCCTCATGTATATAGAATCAAAATTTAGCACTTATGTGTATGCACTGTTTAATTCCTGCTCAATCTCTCCAGATTCAGAACTTATTTTGGATTTTTTATTATCTAAAAGCAGTAACACTATAATTAATAGTAAAACTAAGGCAGAAACAATATAATTAATAGTAAAATTAAGGCAGAAACACTATAATTAATAGTAAAATGAAGGCAAAAACAATATTATTAATAGCAAAACTAAGGTGGTAACACTATAATTAATAGTAAAACTGCCTTGGTTGGATTGCAATTTGATAGTTGATTGATGTTAATGACAATAGTACCCTCAAGTGTTGTACCAGTGTTTGATGATGCCCTTCTTGACCAATAAATTCTGCGCTTTCCCAACGCATTAGTTCACTTTGTTAGTCAATAACGCAATTGACACCCCACCCCTTCGAGTTGAATAACTAAAATTTAGTGTGGCTTCCTTAATTCTATTGTATGTAATA
>NW_013695855.1:0-717 GCF_000517525.1 Limulus polyphemus | reverse complement strand
TTCCTCGGAAAGAATTTATACCGGAAATTAACAAACCAGCGGATGCATAACAGTATTTTGATAAGGCGTTTCAACCAATACCTTGCAAAGTAAAGAGTCACACCACCCTTTCGGTAGCTTATTTCATAGCCACGTGGGCTTTAGATCACATAATCACATTAACTGCCGAAACGTATCTCTCACTCCAAATTTTGCCCCCATTGGCACAGCGGGATGTCTGCTGACTTACAATGCTAGAAGCCTGGTTTCGATACCTGTCATCGGCAGAGCACAAATAGCCCATTGTGTAGCTTTGTGCATAACTACAAACACTCCAAATGTTAGTTATTTACACTTGACATCAATGCTTTATTTGCCAGAAGAGATTGGAGGTTCATAAGTTATAATCGAAATATTAACACTTTTGGAGAACAAAATATAGACTACTGCTATGTTGCACACTACACCATCGATACATGTGGAAGGTGATCAGTCAGACAGTTTCATCTGAGCTCACATTTATAAAGTATACACTTTATTGGTTGAAAGATCCATTAACCCTCTCTCTCCAGGTACCCTTTACTGTGCATGACACAAGGTTTTAGTGTCTTATATTCACAATTTTATTGAACTACTTTTTGTTTATGTTATACTAATTAAAATAGCATAAAATCTTAGCTAATAATCCATATTTTAAAAGTATACAAATTTTAGTTCTTAATTCTGCATGGCAATATA
>NW_013695854.1:0-717 GCF_000517525.1 Limulus polyphemus | reverse complement strand
GATTGTTATAATAAACAGATAAAATGCTGTATTAGACAACAAAGTGTTGTGACATATTGTTATAATAAACAGATAAAATGCTGTATTAGACAACAAAGTGTTGTGACAGATTGTTATAATAAACAGATAAAATGCTGTATTAGACAACAAAGTGTTGTGACATATTGTTATAATAAACAGATAAAATGCTGTATTAGACAATAAAGTGTTGTACTAGATTTTATACTAAACACATAAAGTATAGAGTCAGATTCTTATGATAAACACAAAAAGTGTCGTGTTAGACATTAAAATGTTGTGACATATTGTTATAATAAACCGATAAACTGTTCTATTAGACAAGACATTGTTGGGTCAAATTGTTATAATAAACAGATAAAGTGTTGTATTAGACAAGAAAGTATACTAAATCAATTAGATAAATAACCTCTAATGGTTTTTTTGTCTTGAAATGTTTAGATATTCTACAGTAATTTTTGTAAAATGTCCATTTTCCTTCGTCAAGTACATATTTTTTCGAAACGTCATATGTACTTTTACATTAGTGAACCATTTTCATTAAAATCGGTCACATTTTGTTATGCTTTAAATTTTGACAACCACTGGCTCTAGATGTTTCTAGTCCAATTGCTACGTGGAAGTCTTATCCTCGAGAAACACACATAATGATTGAAAATGTTCATTTTTCTTCCCGATTTGCAAAAAAAAATCTAATTT
>NW_013695853.1:0-717 GCF_000517525.1 Limulus polyphemus | reverse complement strand
AAAATGTATGTGTATATAATTAATAAATGTATGTGTTTATATATAATTAATAAATGTGTGTGTTTATATATAATTAATAAATGTGTGTGTATATATAATTAATAAATGTGTGTGTATATATAATTAATAAATGTATGTGTTATATATAATTAATAAATGTATGAATATATAATTAATAAATGTATGTGTTTATATATAATTAATAAATGTGTGTATGTAATTTATAAATGTGCGTATGTGTGTGTATATATAATTAATAAATGTGTGTATATAATTAATAAATGTGTGTATATAATTAATATATGTGTGTGTATATAATTAATATATGTGTGTATATATAATTAATATATGTATGTGTTTATATATAATAAATGTGTGTATGTGTATATATAATTAATAAATGTGTGTGTGTATATATAATTAATAAATTGTATATAATGTATAAATGTGTGTATGTGTATATATATAATTAATAAATGTGTGTTTATATATAATTAATAAATGTGTGTATGTGTGTGCATATAATTAATAAATGTGTGTATGTGTGTATATAATTAATAAATGTGTGTGTTTATATATAATTAATAAATATATGTGTGTATATATAATTAATAAATGTGTGTATGTGTGTGTATATAATGTATAAATGTGTGTATGTGTGTATATATAATTAATAAATGTGTGTATATAATTAATATGTGTGTATATATAATTAAT
>NW_013695852.1:0-717 GCF_000517525.1 Limulus polyphemus | reverse complement strand
CAGAGGAATGGTAACCCACACCGTGGTCAAGTCCTTGTCGAGCCATGAAGCAAGGTCGGCCCTGATCCCAGGGGGAATGGTGATGAGATGGTCCAAGGGATTGTGGGAGAAGTTCCAATGGTTAAGAAGCATCCACTGAAGGGGACATATGTGACCCCAACCCAAGGGAATGAGAGCTTCCAAGGAAGCCCACATCCCCACAAGAGATAGAACCTCTCATGCAGAGAGAGGAGAAGGTAGGGCCTTTGTGATTGCCTGCTCCATATCCCAGTGCTGTAGTGGAGAAGGCTGGACCTGACAGAGATGGGAAGTGGATAGAATCCCCAAATAAATAAGATATTGCATGAGGGTAATAAGGGACTTCTCCAACTTGATGAGAAAAACCTACCCAATTAGCTTCCCAATAAACGTAAGCAGACGTGACACGCAGTTGGAATATGAAGATAGGCATCTATCACAATGATTTGGTAATCCAGATTCAAGGGGAAAAAAATGATGTGAGATGTAGGACTCCATTGAGAAGTGAGACTGCTCCAGATATTATTTCAACTCGGATAGGCCTATAACGGGTCTCCAATCTCCCATCTTTCCAGAGATAACAGTTAGACATAAGTAAAACCCTGGTTGAATGGGTACCACCCTTTCGACAGCTCCTTTGTGTTGCAGGTCTTGAACAGACTAGGCAATGTGACTGGAAAAAGTATGATCCTGAGGAAT
>NW_013695851.1:0-717 GCF_000517525.1 Limulus polyphemus | reverse complement strand
CCCCGAAGTGCAAATGTGTGTATGTATATATGGCATTCTGTAATCTGAAAGAAACTTACTAAAGTTAGCTCCATCTGGGGGGAGGGGTTCATTATCTTCCAAAGTTAAGATGTAAACACCCAAACACGAAACTACATTAGACCTACAAATAACGAATCATATGTTTCACTATAAATTGGAGTGTTTTTCTCCAATGCTCTCAGTCGGCATGATCAACTAGATTTCACAGGTCACGTTAACACAACAACTATTTTGGATTCACGATACCAAGGACACCAACTGCAAGCAGTAAAAAAAATCTAAAATTATATTATTAAAGTTTCATCTTGCAAATTATTAAGACGTTTTTCTTTTCCTTCTTGCTGTACGCAGGTGGGCTTTTGGCTGCCAGATCTAGTCTAACTAATGAGCTGTTATCTAACGTTTTCTCCAGCTATTAGTTAGCAGGAGATACACAATGGGTTACTACGCTGAGCCCATCGCGGGTATCGAACCCCAAATTTAAGCGCTGTAAGCCCCGCAATATTACCGCTGGGCCCCAAGGGGACAACGCTTTATCAGCTTTAGGCGTTTTAACATACTTACTTTGTTGGTTAGGTTAAACTGAGAATTTCACGTTCAGTAAAACTTAGATGCTTATCTATATACCGTTCATTACCAGTTTCATAAAACATTATCATTAAAGTATACCAAACACGTGAAACTAAAACGTGTCCC
>NW_013695850.1:0-718 GCF_000517525.1 Limulus polyphemus | reverse complement strand
ATCTTAAGTACCATCCCCATAATGACTGTTAAAAGCTTGGGATCTTAAGTAACATCCCCATAGTGACTGTTAAAAGATTGGATCTTAAGTAACATCCCCTTAATGACTGTTAGAAGATTGGGATCTTAAGTAACATCCCCATATTGGCTGTTAGAAGATTGGGATCTTAAGTAACATCCCCATAATGACTGTTAGAAGATTGGGATCTTAAGTAACATCCCCATAATGACTGTTAGAAGATTGGAATCATAAGTAACATCCCCATAATGACTGTTAGAAGATTGGAATCATAAGTAACATCCACATAATGACTGTTAGAAGATTGGGATCTTAAGTACCATCCCCATAATGACTGTTAAAAGATTGGGATCTTAAGTAACATCCCCATAATGACTGTTAAAAGATTGGA
Organism: Limulus polyphemus; assembly: GCF_000517525.1. Classification (NCBI taxonomy): domain Eukaryota; kingdom Metazoa; phylum Arthropoda; class Merostomata; order Xiphosura; family Limulidae; genus Limulus; species Limulus polyphemus. Next base: position 309 of record NW_013695850.1, on the reverse strand, counting down.
TCTTAAGTAACATCCCCATAGTGACTGTTAAAAGATTGGATCTTAAGTAACATCCTTTTAATGAATGTTAGAAGATTGAGATCTTAAGTAACATCCCCATAATGGCTGTTAGAAGATTGGGATCTTAAGTAACATCCCCTTAATGACTGTTAGAACATTGGGATCTTAAGTAACATCCACATAATGACTGTTAGAAGATTGGGATCTTAAGTAGCATCCCCATAATGACTGTTAAAAGATTGGGATCTTAAGTAATATCCACATAATGACTGTTAAAAGATTGGGATCTTAAGTAACATCCTCATAATG
>NW_013695849.1:0-718 GCF_000517525.1 Limulus polyphemus | reverse complement strand
CTAGATTTATTTCCTTACTTCTTCATCAGGTGTTATACAAAAATGTGAAGAACTGCCGGCTTTATAACTACAGAGGATTGAAAGGGCCACAGTAGTCCGCACGAAAAAGAAAAGGCCTATCATAAAAAAAAAAATATATAAAGGATTCAATTCCAGTTTTGGTGAGCAGCGAGTAATTTAGAAGATGTCAGCGGAGCATGTCACAAGAAAACCGTTGCTAGAGGACGACAAAGAAGTTTATAAACGGACCTGATCCTTTGAAACTCTAATGTGTTCCAGTTTCTGACTACATAAAAACCTCGAGATTCACACTCAAGAGAAGATGATAAATTAATTGAAAATAAGGAGAACTAGATCATGACTGAATAAAAACTGAAATTGTTACAAATATCAAATCAAAAGTCATTCGATTTTTCTGACTTCATAGCTGAAAACTGTATAGAATATAAGGATTAGGACAACCGTAAGAGTTCAGTTTAAAAACAAACCTTTTGATGGTTGTAAACTACTCCACTTTTTAAACAGAAAACAGAAGTTACTAAAATCCTACTTTAATTATTTTACATAACCAACCTGTGACTAACATGTAAACATTTTTAATTCTATGTGAAATATGTAAACAAATAGAAACGTTTTGATGTAACTGTTCGCAAATTTTCAGAGATTAAAACAAAAGTATATAGCCTTAATTATTATATTTCTGGTTAATAATAATAAT
>NW_013695848.1:0-718 GCF_000517525.1 Limulus polyphemus | reverse complement strand
ACATTTAGGGTGACAAACCTTCTATTGTCAAAGTCGTGTTTTAATGTTCTACATTTAGAGTGACAAACCTTCTAGTGTGAAAATTGTAATTTAATGTTCAACGTTTAGGGTGACTGTCAAACCTTCTATTGTGATAGTTCTAATTTAATGTTCAAAGTTTAGAGTGACTGACAAACCATCTATTGTCAAAATTGTGATTTATTGTTCTACGTTTAGGGTGACTGACAAACCTTCTATTGTCAAAGTTGTAATTCATTGTTCTACGTTTAGAGTGACTGACAAACCTTCTATTGTCAAAGTTGTAATTCATTGTTCTACGTTTAGAGTGACTGACAAATCTTCTATTGTCAAAGTTGTAATTTATTGTTCTACGTTTAGAATGACTGGCAAACCTTCTATTGTGATAGTTCTAATTTAATGTTCTACGTTTAGAGTGACTGACAAATCTTCTATTGTCAAAATTGTAATTTAATATTATATATTTAGAGTGACAAACCTTCTATTTTCACAGTTGTAATTTATTGTTCTACATTTAGGGTGACTGACAAACCTTCTATTGTCAAAGTTGTAATTTAATGTTCAACGTTTAGAGTAACAAACCTTCTATTGTGATAGTTGTAATTTGATGTTCTACGTTTAGAATGACTGACAAACCTTCTATTGTCAAAGTTGTAACTTGATGTTCTACGTTTAGAATGACTGACAAATCTTCTATTGT
>NW_013695847.1:0-718 GCF_000517525.1 Limulus polyphemus | reverse complement strand
TTTGTCTCGTCCCTACCATGAATAATACACGGTATATCGAGTCAAGTCTTGTCTCGTCCCTACCCCTGACTCGATATACCGTGTATTATTCATGACTCGATATACCGTGTATTATTCATGGTAGGACGAGACAAGACCTGACTCGATATACCGTGTATTATTCATGGTAGGGACGAGACTACACGGTATATCGAGTCAGGTCTGGTCTCGTCCCTACCATGTATAATACACGGTATATCGAGTCAGATTTTGTCTCGTCCCTACCATGAATAATACACGGTATATCGAGTCAGATTTTGTCTCGTCCCTACCATGAATAATACACGGTATATCGAGTCAAGTCTTGTCTCGTCCCTACCATGAATAATACACGGTATATCGAGACAGGTCTTGTCTCGTCCCTACCATGAATAATACACGGTATATCGAGTCAGGTCTTGTCTCGTCCCTACCATGTATAATACACGGTATATCGAGTCAGGTCTTGTCTCGTCTCTACCATGTATAATACACGGTATATGGAGTCAGGTCTTGTCTCGTCCCTACCATAAATAATACACGGTATATCGAGTCAGGTCTTGTCTCGTCCCTACCATGTATAATACACGGTATATCGAGTCAGGTCTTGTCTCGTCTCTACCATGTATAATACACGGTATATCGAGTCAGGTCTTGTCTCGTCCCTACCATGAATAATACACGGTATATCGAGTCAGAT
>NW_013695846.1:1179-1666 GCF_000517525.1 Limulus polyphemus | reverse complement strand
CTTCTTATTGACAGTACACAGTATCGTTAAATCTTGTGTCTTCTTATTGACAATACACAGTATCGTTAAATCTAGTGTATTCTTATCGACAGTACACAGTATCGTTAAATCTTGTGTCTTCTTATTGACAGTACACAGTATCGTTAAATCTTGTGTCTTCTTTTTGACAGTACACAGTATCGTTAAATCGAAGACACAATACTGTGTACTGTCAATAAAAGACACAAGATTTAACGAAAGATTTAACGATACTGTGTACTTTCATTAAGAATACACTAGATTTAACGATACTGTGTATTGTCAATAAGAAGACACAAGATTTAACTATACTGTGTACTGTCCATAAGAAGACGCAAGATTTAACAATACTGTGTACTGTCAATAAGCTGTCTTCTTATTGACAGTACACAGTATCGTTAAATCTTGTGTATTCTTATTGACAGTACAACAGTATCGTTAAATCTTGTGTATTCTTATTGACAGTACA
>NW_013695846.1:0-231 GCF_000517525.1 Limulus polyphemus | reverse complement strand
AAGATTTAACGATACTGTGTACTTTCATTAAGAATACACTAGATTTAACGATACTGTGTATTGTCAATAAGAAGACACAAGATTTAACTATACTGTGTACTGTCCATAAGAAGACCCAAGATTTAACAATACTGTGTACTGTCAATAAGAAGACACAAGATTTAACGATACTGTGTACTGTCAATAAGAAGACACAAGATTTAACGATACTGTGTACTGTACAATAAAAGA
>NW_013695845.1:0-718 GCF_000517525.1 Limulus polyphemus | reverse complement strand
TTATAATGATTTATCTGTTGGGTGTAGTCTTACTGTTAGCGAGATATTCGGCCGTAATCCTAATAATATCTCACGAGGTCGGCCATCTTAGGGGATTAAGGCTAGTCCTGAGTGCTAACAATGGGAAATAATTATCGTCATAAGTAAACTCACTCACTTTCACACATACATAAACATGAAAATTATTTGTTTATATTTATGTTCTGGATTTTTGTTGGTAGCGCTTTCGCAGCCTTAACACTACTTTTCAACCAAACAGCTCTTCTTATTTCATTAGAGTGTACAAGGGGCAATCGATGTCTTGCATTCTTTAATATTAACATGTAACGTATATGTAGTAACGGCTAGTAACAGTCCTGACTGATTATTGCTGATTGGACTGTTAACATGTAGATATACGTTATTGTTGATTGGACTGGTTGATGTAGCTATACGTTATTGTTGATTGCGACTACTGACTGGGGAGCAAAGATAAAACGTACAAATATAGATAAATGATTACCTTCATGATCATACAAAGGTAGATAAATGATTACCTTCATGAAAATACAAATATAGATAAATGATTACCTTCATGAAAATACAAATATAGATAAATGATTACCTTAATGATCATACAAATATAGATAAATGATTTCCTTAATGATCATACAAATATAGATAACTGATTATCTTCATAATCATACTAATATAGATAAATGATTGCCTTACTGATCAT
>NW_013695844.1:0-718 GCF_000517525.1 Limulus polyphemus | reverse complement strand
TTATATATATATATATATATATATATATTAACTCCTTAGTGGTTTGGTCTATAACATAATTCTGTTTATCTTTTTCACCAACCACTACGAGTAATTTCCTACCAAGATTGAAATATCTAATCTGTTCAGGAAGTTCAATCTTAGAGATTCAGTTATTGGTACTTTAGATCAGAAATATTTCGCCATAAACGTTTTTAATGGGAATTTAGGGTGCGGCGGCGTAGTTCTTTCAAAATTTATTTAATGTATGCTATAAAATGGAACCTAAAAATACGCATAAGACCAAACAACCGCGAAGTATATGTAAAAGAGCAGCTATAAAGATAGTACAATAAGATGTAACCAGCGGCTAAAGAAGGAATGCGTTAAGCTGACAAATCTAACAGTTTTTTTTTTTTTATGAATATGGTGATGGGAGTGATTTTCACTGACGTTCCAGTAAAATTAATTAGAACTCCACATCAAATTTACCACGGAATTCTGGACAATTTTTCACGAAACACGTGCTGCAGGATAATCGACCTTTCGAGTAGCTCGAGGCATAAACGTGTACAAATTATTATTTTGAAGAACCCCCCCCCCCCAGTTGAACAACTTATTAGCACCCAAGGCTACCAGAGATTGAAATACTTCACCCAAGTCAGCTTTCTAAGAAAGAAATCTAATTAAAAAAAAAAATGGAATCGCTTTAACGGAACTGATAGTTACAGCAAACTGG
>NW_013695843.1:0-718 GCF_000517525.1 Limulus polyphemus | reverse complement strand
ACTGCAGGATATTCCTTTATTAACTAAGATTTCTAGGACCAGTATTGGTCCCCTAGAAATCTTAGTTAATAAAGGAATATCCTGCAGTGTTACATCTTAGTTAATAAACGAATATCCTTCAGTGTTACATGACCAATACTAGTCCTAGAAATCTTAGTTAATAAAGGAATATCCTGCAGTGTTACATGACCAATACTAGTCCTAGAAATCTTAAGTTAATAAAGGAATATCCTGCAGTGTTACATGACCAATACTGGTCCTAGAAATCTTAAGTTAATAAAGGAATATCCTACAGTGTTACATGACCAATACTTGTCCTAGGAATCTTAGTTAATAAAGGAATATCCTGGAGTGTTACATGACCAATACTGGTCCTAGAAATCTTAGTTAATAAAGGAATATCCTGGAGTGTTACATGACCAACACTGGTCCTAGAAACCTTAGTTAATAAAGGAATATCCTGCAGTGTTACATGGCCAATACTGGTCCTAGAAATCTTAGTTAATAAAGGAATATCCTGCAGTGTTACATGGCCAATACTGGTATTTCTAGGACCAGTATTGGTCATGTAACACTGCAGGATATTCCTTTATTAACTTAAGATTTCTAGGACTAGTATTGGTCATGTAACACTGCAGGATATTCCTTTATTAACTTAAGATTTCTAGGACTAGTATTGGTCATGTAACACTGCAGTATATTCCTTTATTAACTTAAG
>NW_013695842.1:0-718 GCF_000517525.1 Limulus polyphemus | reverse complement strand
ACTGTGTTATTCTGTATAGTGTTACTGTGTTATTCTGTATAGTGTCACTGTGTTATTCTGTATAGTGTTACTGTGTTATTCTGTAAAGTGTTACTGTGTTATTGTGTATAGTGTCACTGTGTTATTCTGTATAGTGTCACTGTGTTATTCTGTATAGTGTTACTGTGTTATTCTGTATAGTGTCACTGTGTTATTCTGTATAGTGTTACTGTGTTATTCTGTATAATGTCACTGTGTTATTCTGTATAATGTCACTGTGTTATTCTGTATAATGTTACTGTGTTATTCTGTAAAGTGTTACTGTGTTATTCTGTATAGTGTCACTGTGTTATTCTGTATAGTGTCACTGTGTTATTCTGTATAATGTTACTGTGTTATTCTGTATAGTGTCACTGTGTTATTCTGTATAGTGTCACTGTGTTATTCTGTATAGTGTCACTGGGTTATTCTGTATAGTGTCACTGTGTTATTCTGTATAATGTTACTGTGTTATTCTGTATAGTGTCACTGTGTTATTCTGTATAATGTCACTGTGTTATTCTGTATAGTGTTACTGTGTTATTCTGTATAGTGTTACTGTGTTATTCTGTATAGTGTCACTGTGTTATTCTGTATAGTGTCACTGTGTTATTCTGTATAATGTCACTGTGTTATTCTGTATAGTGTTACTGTGTTATTCTGTATAGTGTCACTGTGTTATTCTGTATAGTGTTACTGT
>NW_013695841.1:0-718 GCF_000517525.1 Limulus polyphemus | reverse complement strand
CAACAGCATTATTGCTTCTGCAAGTAAAGGCTTCCTTATTTTGATCTAATGGTCTACAAAAACTGCTGGAAACTTTGGAAGAAAGAAACGATCTCCCCATCTTCTTTTATCCTTTGTGTTAATGCCTCTTATTCCTGTTTTCTTTTATTCTCATCTTTCTCTTATCTTCATCTTACTATTTCCTGTTTCCCATCACTTATATTCGACTACCTTTTATTCCCTGTTCTTCTCCCCCTCTTTCTTGGTCTCGTCTTATTTTCTGTTATATACCCTACTAATCTTATTCTTCTCTTACAATCTTCATCTCACTTTTCTATTATCACTATTTGATATTACCTTTACCCTATTAGCTGCTCTTCACCCACTACTGTCACCTGTAATATTTTCCTCTTTATTTTCTGTATTCCATTCCTCATTTATTTTCACCCTTCTTTTCCATTGTTCATTTTATTCTACTTTTTTGTCTACTGTTATCTCAATGTTTCTTTACAATTTATTATGTTATTATCTCTCTACTTTAAGCTGCCCTTTTCGCACTATATAACCTGTTAATTGTTTTACTTTCTTATTTTAAATTTCGTTTCCCGAAATCACTTTTATTTCTTTTATTGTATTTATTTATGCCTCACTGTCGTTTCTTCTATCTTCCTCTGTTTAATCTGTAACATTCAGCTTAGTTTCTCCAAGCCACTGTCATTTCTTCCATCTTCCTCTGTTT
>NW_013695840.1:0-718 GCF_000517525.1 Limulus polyphemus | reverse complement strand
GAGATGGGATAGTTAGCCCGGCCGTGGTTGTGAGGCGATTTCCCCTCAGTTCGAGAGTATGTAGTTGACGAAGTTTGCCACCGTTCAAGTCCACTTTCTGGATGTTATTATCTAGACAAGAGACTTATCAGTTAAATCATAGATCAGTAGCTCTGTTATAACTAAAATGTAAAATGTAATACAAATACAGCGTAACAAAGGTGCAGTGAATATATTATAACATGTGTATTTATTATTAGAAAACGTATTGTTTGCAAACTTATTCGTAATTGTATTATTAGATGATCAGCTTTTGGAATATATTACTTACACCATTACATGTATGTGTATTATTAGATGATCAGCATTCATAATATATTACTTACACCATTACATGTATGTATATTATTAGATGATCAGCATTTAGAATATATTACTTACACCATTAAATGTATGTATATTATTAGATGATCAGCTTTTGGAATATATTACTTACACCATTACATGTATGTGTATTATTAGATGATCAGCATTTAGAATATATTACTTACACTATTACATGTATGTGTATTATTAGATGATCAGCATTTAGAATATATTACTTACACCATTACATGTATGTGTATTATTAGATGATCAACATTCAGAATATATTACTTACACCATTACATGTATGTGTATTATTAGATGATCAGCTTTTGGAATATATTACTTACACCATTACATGTATGTATATTAT
>NW_013695839.1:0-718 GCF_000517525.1 Limulus polyphemus | reverse complement strand
AATACATTAACAGTCCATCCTACTATACTTTTACAGTCCATCCTACTATACTTTAACAGACCATCATACTATACATTAACAGACTGTCCTGCTATACATTAACAGACCATCATACTATACATTAACAGACCATCCTACTATACTTTAACAGACCATCCTACTATACATTAACAGACCATCATACTATACATTAACAAACCATCCTACTATACATTAATAGACCATCATACTATACTTTAACAGACCATCATACTATACTTTAACAGACCATCATACTATACATTAACAGACCATCCTACTATACTTTAACAGACCATCATACTATACTTTAACAGACCATCATACTATACTTTAACTGGGCCAAAAGAAATGCCAGTGTGTATTCTTGTAAAATAAGTAAGCTTATGCAGTATGTAAAGAACTGTCAAAGAATAGATTTATGGGAATATCAGGAGAGGGGAAACTTACACTTGAAACATCCCTGAGAATGAAAACACTGAGGAACTTCTCTGTTGACTTACACTTTTATGTTTCGTTAAACAGTGAAATAATTAACGTTTTGTTTCTTCATTATTTACTTATGTTTTAACCCAGATGTCTTCATAGTTGTGTCGATCACTATTTTAATGATTTTTTTTTTGAATGCATAATCAGATTATTTTATCTGTTTAGGCAGAATTTCCTACCTATCGTGATATCTATCTATATACTACTAAAA
>NW_013695838.1:0-718 GCF_000517525.1 Limulus polyphemus | reverse complement strand
ACTGTCTGTAGGTAGTCTTTGGACCACACGTACAGTCTGAAGGTAGTCTCTGGACCACACGCACTGTCTGAAGGTAGTCTCTGAACCACTCTCACTGTCTGTAGGTAGTCTTTGGACCACACGTACTGTCTGCAAGTTGTCTCTGAACCACTCTCACTGTCTCAAGGTAGCCTCTGGACCACACATACTGTCTGCAAGTAGTCTCTGAACCACTCTCACTGTCTGAAGGTAGCCTATGGACAACCCTCACTGTCTGAAGCTAGTTTCTGAACCACATGTACTGTTTGAAGGTAGTCTCTGGACCACACGTACTGTCTGAAGGTAGTCTCTCAACCACACTCACTGTGTGAAGGTAGTCCTCAGACCACACGCACTGTGTGAAGGTAGTCTCTGGACAACCCTCACTGTCTGAATGTTGTCTCTGGACCACACGCACTGTCTGAAGGTAGTTTCTGGACCACACGTACTGTCTGAAGGTAGTCTCTGAACCACACATACTGTCTAAAGGTAGTCTCTAGACTACACGCACTTTCTGAAGGTAGTCTCTGAACCACCCGCACCGTCTGAAGGTAGTCTCTGAGCCACCCTCATTGTATGAAGGTAGTCTCTAGACCACATGTACTGTCTGAAGGTAGTCTTTGGACCACAAATACTGTCTGAAGGTAGTCTCTGAACCACCCTCACTGTCTGAAGGTAGTCTCTGAACCACACGCACTGT
>NW_013695837.1:0-718 GCF_000517525.1 Limulus polyphemus | reverse complement strand
AACTCTGATTTAATAATACTGCTTGTTGGTAAGACTATCACAACTCTGATTTTATAATACTGCTTGTTGGTAAGACTACCACAACTCTGATATAATAATACTGCTTGTTGGTAAGACTATCACAACTCTGATTTTATAATACTGCTTGTTGGTAAGACTACCACAACTATGATTTAATAATACTGCTTGTTGGTAAGAATATCAAAACTCTGATTTAATAATACTGCTTGTTGGTAAGATTATCACAACTCTGATTTAATAATACTCCTTGTTGGTAAGACTACCACAACTCTTATCTTATAATACTCCTTGTTGGCAAGACTCTGTGCCCGTGATTAGATCGAATGAGGTATAAATTAAATCTTAAGAAGACATAACAACAAATGATCAATATATATGAAATGTTGTTTGACAAATCGGGAAGGTGAGAGAAATGGTTCATTTCGGGAGGATATATATATGTGTTGGTGTTACATAAACCTAAAATATGGTAGATAATGGTGTAACTAGGGAGGATATATATATGTGTTGGTGTTACATAAACCTAAAATATGGTAGATAATGCTGTAACTAATGAGGATATATATATGTGTTGGTGTTACATAAACCTAAAATATGGTAGATAATGGTGTAACTAGGGAGGATATATGTGTGTTGGTGTTACATAAACCTAAAATATGGTAGATAATGGTGTAACTAGGGAGGATATATATATATA
>NW_013695836.1:0-718 GCF_000517525.1 Limulus polyphemus | reverse complement strand
GTTAAAATGGTAAAGAGAGGCTAGTAAAATAACTTAAAAATGGCAATAGAGAGGCTAGTAAAATAACTTAAAAATGGTAATAGAGAGGCTAGCAAAATAAGTTAAAAATGGTAATAGAGAGGTTAGTAAAATAAGTTAAAATGGTAATAGAGAGGCTAGTAAAATAAGTTAATAATGGTAATAGAGAGGCTAGTAAAATAAGTTAAAATGGTAATAGAGAGGTGGTAAAATAAGTTAATAATGGTAATAGAGTGGCTAGTAAAATAAGTTAATAATGGTAATAGGGAGGATGGTAAAATAACTTAAAAATGGTAATAGAGAGGCTAGTAAAATAAGTTAATAATGGTAATAGAGTGGCTAGTAAAATAACTTAAAAATTGCAATAGAGAGGCTAGTAAAATAACTTAAAAATGGTAATAGAGAGGATGGTAAAATAAGTTAAAAATTATTTATGGTCTTTTCTTTTACATTACTTTATGTGAGGCTTATAAAGGATTTTTCTTTTGTGTGTGTGTATTTGATGTCTTAATAAAACGTTTCTGACTTTTACACAAACATATTGCTCCCTGGTGGTGCAGTAGTAAGTCCGAGGGCTTATAAGGCCCGTGGTCGGCATAACATAGATAACTCACTATGTAGTTTGGCATTTAACTACAAACAAACCCACATATTTAGTACCCCCTCCACCGCTGGTTCAGCGGAAAGTCTGAGGTCCTAT
>NW_013695835.1:0-718 GCF_000517525.1 Limulus polyphemus | reverse complement strand
TTCGGTAGTTACGAGACGTACCTGATGTGTGCTAGTAACGAGACGTAGTTTTATGTGTGTATCGTTACAGAATGTACTGTAACAGTTTGGTAGTTACGAGATATACGTGATGCCTGTAACCATATTCACATCAGACTACACCTCGTTACTACCAAACTGTTACAGTACATTCTGTAACAATACACACATCACGTATATCTCGTAACTACCAAACTGTTACAGTACATTCTGTAACGATACACTTTGGTAGTTACGAGACGTACCTGATGTGTGCTAGTAACGAGACGTAGTTTTATGTGTGTATCGTTACAGAATGTACTGTAACAGTTTGGTAGTTACGAGACGTACCTGGACGGTTACAGAATGGGTAGTTCAGAATACTGTTACTGGAAGATTTTGTTTTTCAGATTTGAAGAAATCTGATTTGTTTAATCTGCTGTTACTAGAAGTGTTTCATATTTGTTGATATCTGCATAGTTCAGACTACATAAAAGTCTTTTCTTTTCTGATTTAAGGACAGTTCAGACTACATAAAAGTCTTTTCTTTTCTGATTTAAGGACAGTTTAGACTACATAGAAGTATTTTCTTTTCTGATTTAAGGACAGTTCAGACTACATAGAAGTCTGTTCTTTTCTGATTTAAGGACAGTTCAGACTACATAGAAGTCTGTTCTTTTCTGATTTAAGGACAGTTCAGACTACATAGAAGTCTAATAAT
>NW_013695834.1:0-718 GCF_000517525.1 Limulus polyphemus | reverse complement strand
CAAACAAACAAACTATCGCTTTAACAGTAAAATTTATAACTCTTAGCTTCCCTAAAAGTAAATTTATAACTGAAGTATTAATAAACATGACAAAGTGTTACTTAAAAATTTTAGGAAAAGAGAAAAAACATTATACCGAAATTTCTTCAATTTAAAGTAGCTACTTCGGGTTTTAGACATTCAAAACCACACACCCGAATTCAAATTCAGTTGCTGAAAAATGAAACAAGAAAAAATTAAAACACTCAGGATTACATAGTATAATGATAGTTTAGGAATAACTTCAAATAAAGGGTAAAAAAAGATAGATAGCTTAGAAAACTCGATATTATAACAAAATATATTAAATAAGAAATAATAAAGGAAACACATTTGAAGAAATTATTTAACTTGGAAGATGCTAATATTAAATCTTTTATACATTGTACTGATCAGATCATCTTTATTTTTTCGACATGTATTTTACGTGATATGGATGAAAAAGAAATAGTTAAAGGTTTACATTTTGGGTAACCAAATAAAAATTTGAGGTATGCAGATTATTTGATAAATTTTGAACAATTTTTTCATGAATTTAAAACAGTTTGTATCTGTCGAAATAGTAATGAATCATTTAACAGTATTAGGCTAAAGTGACAGGAGAAGCATTGGTATCTTTCCATAAATATAATGAAGACAGAAAACCACTTAAGTAGGGAAGAACTAGAAGCACTTAATC
>NW_013695833.1:1319-1654 GCF_000517525.1 Limulus polyphemus | reverse complement strand
ATACTATACTATATCCATACTATTTTATACCCATACTATACTATATCCATACTATTTTATACCCATACTATACTATATCCATACTATTTTATACCCATACCATACTATACCCATACTATTTTATATCCATACTATTTTATACCCATACTATACTATATCCATACTATACTATATACATACTATTTTATATCCATACTATACTATATCCATACTATTTTATACCCATACTATACTATATCCATACTATTTTATATCCATACTATACTATATCCATACTATACTATACCCATACTATTTTATATCCATACTATACTATACCCATACTATACTATATC
>NW_013695833.1:0-383 GCF_000517525.1 Limulus polyphemus | reverse complement strand
CTATATCCATACTATTTTATACCCATACTATACTATATCCATACTATACTATATCCATACTATACTATACCCATACTATACTATATCCATACTATTTTATACCCATACTATGCTATATCCATACTATACTATATCCATACTATTTTATATCCATACTATACTATACCCATACTATACTATATCCATACTATTTTATACCCATACTATACTATATCCATACTATTTTATACCCATACTATACTATATCCATACTATACTATATCCATACTATTTTATATCCATACTATACTATACCCATACTATACTATATCCATACTATTTTATACCCATACTATACTATATCCATACTATTTTATACCCATACTATACTATATCCATACTAT
>NW_013695832.1:0-718 GCF_000517525.1 Limulus polyphemus | reverse complement strand
AGACTTTCTTTCCCATGAGACCTCTATGGTGTTAGTTCACCACTTTAAAACAAACATACATATGTTTTTAATTATCATTTTTTTAATACAAAACAATTTCTATTTTCTCCAAAACTATGTCAAATAAATGTGAAATATGCTTTTGTTAATTTTCACCAAGATATCAGAAATGAAGTTTTCTTTTTTAATTCCACATTATTATAGAATTATAATAATCTAATAATATAAGCTCCTCCCACCACTCCATTCTTTTGGAAACCTCTTGTCTAGTCTCACTTATTACTAGTTAATAATAATTTCGACAAAGCTGTTGAAATGTGATGACTAAGTCGCTGCTCTGAATAGGAATGGGATATTTTGTAACCCACGTATATCTGATTTAGAGACCCAGTAAATAGGAATATATACATACATATGTATATTGTGTCATTACCGGTCTGGATGTTATTTTTATCTAGAAAATCTAGTAATATTTCTGTTGCCGTTTAGGTCTTTGTGAGGGGCATTTAAATCGCTTATAATTAACAGTTGTGGGCTTCTAGACATGCATTGTTGTAGATAATTAGTGTCGATGTTTTTGGATGGTGAACAGTCGACAACAAGAACAGGAATGGTTGATCTATTGTTTATATGAATATTTCAAAAAACTGTTTCGCTTATGTCAGATATAAAGCGTTCTTCTATTGCTATAATGTTGGCTATCTCATTTTTAAATATA
>NW_013695831.1:0-718 GCF_000517525.1 Limulus polyphemus | reverse complement strand
TTTGTATCAACTGATTGTGGTTCGTATATAAACAATGAAAACATTTGATTAGTCAATAAGCACCTTATTACAACCAACAACGGTACTAACTGTTTGTATCAGCTGATAGTAGTACGTATATAAACAATGAAAACATTTGATTAGTAGGTGTTTATTAATATTACAACCAACGACAGTACTAACTGTTTGTATCAGCTGATAGTGGTTCGTATATAAACAATGAAAACATTTGATTAGTAGGTGTTTATTGATATTACAACCAGCAACGGTACTAACTGTTTGTATCAGCTGATAGTGGTTCGTATATAAACAATGAAAACATTTGATTAGTAGGTGTTTATAAATATTACAACCAACAACGGTACTAACTGTTTGTATCAACTGATTGTGGTTCGTATATAAACAATGAAAACATTTGATTAGTAGGTGTTTATTAATATTACAACCAGCAACGGTACTAACTGTTTGTATCAGCTGATAGTGGTTCGTATATAAACAATGAAAACATTTGATTAGTAGGTGTTTATTAATATTACAACCAACAACGGTACTAACTGTTTGTATCAACTGATAGTGGTTCGTATATAAACAATGAAAACATTTGATTAGTAGGTGTTTATAAATATTACAACCAGCAACAGTACTAACTGTGTGTATCAGCTGATAGTGGTACGTATATAAACAATGAAAACATTTGATTAGTAGGTGTTTATTAATA
>NW_013695830.1:0-718 GCF_000517525.1 Limulus polyphemus | reverse complement strand
AGGTAGTTTGGTTATTAGATTTATCCACATCTTAAGGTTTAGTTATTAACATACACGCTTGGGGTTTTGTTCTTTCTTTAGGAACTTTGTTATTAGCTTTGTCCACATCTTAAGGTTTAGTTATCAACATACACGCTTGGGGTTTTGTTCTTTCTTTAGGGTTTTGTTTCGAACAGCGATCTTTTACATACATCATTTCAAAATTCTAATCAGGAAGTGATCCGATAACAAAATAAAAACGACAATATTTTTGTTGATCTACTTTCGTCACCGTCCATTTTATGTGTCTCGTGATTTCTTCTGATTTTGTTCGGAATAATAAACCCTTCAGACCAAGTTTCTCTCCACAGTTACACAAACAGAAGGCGAAATTCAGGTCGAGTTTAAAACTTCTCTCTCTCTACTCTCCATAAGCCTTACTAAACAGACTGGCAACCATGGATATGACAAATAATTAGAGATAAACAGAAATATATAGATTAGCCGGATATAGAAAGACGGACAAAGGACAGAATGGATCGGTGGATATATATATATATCAAACTATCCGTGTACTCTGTCACAGTCGTGATGTCTGAATTTACTGAGAAAGGGGGGGGTAGGAAGTCTTGAAATGATTTTAACAATGACTTATAGACTTTCAGGCGGCTTCGGGAAGGTGGGCTGACAGCTTCAACAGACATTATGGATTTGACCATATATTTGTTTGCTCTTGATA
>NW_013695829.1:0-718 GCF_000517525.1 Limulus polyphemus | reverse complement strand
TGTATACTAGAAGATAGTGTTTATCCGTAGATACAGCTTACATTCCTGTATACTAGAAGATAGTGTTTATAGCTTACATTCCTGTATACTAGAAGATAGTGTTTGTCCATAGACACAGCTTACATTCCTGTATACTAGAAGATAGTGTTTATCCATAGATACAGCTTACATTCCTGTATACTAGAAGATAGCGTTTATCCATAGACACAGCTTACATTCCTGTATACTAGAAGATAGTGTTTGTCCATAGGTACAGCTTACATTCCTGTATACTAGAAGATAGTGTTTATCCATAGATACAGCTTACATTCCTGTATACTAGAAGATAGTGTTTATCGTAGATACAGCTTACATTCCTGTATACTAGAAGAGTGTTTATCCATAGATACAGCTTACATTCCTGTATACTAGAAGATAGCGTTTACCCATAGATATAGCTTACATTCCTGTATACTAGAAGATAGTGTTTATCCATAGACACAGCTTACATTCCTGTATACTAGAAGATAGTGTTTATCCGGAATGTAAGCTGTGTCTATTGTATACTAGAAGATAGTGTTTATCCGTAGATACAGCTTACATTCCTGTATACTAGAAGATAGTGTTTATCCATAGACACAGCTTACATTCCTGTATACTAGAAGATAGTGTTTATCCAAAAATACAGCTTACATTCCTGTATACTAAAAGATAGTGTTTATTCGTAGATACAGCTTAC
>NW_013695828.1:0-718 GCF_000517525.1 Limulus polyphemus | reverse complement strand
ACAATCCAAACACTTTTCTCGTGCAGTACTTCCCAGAAAAGAATCCATTTTTTGTTGTTGAAAATGTTCAATAAGGTATGAATACCGCGATTAGTAATTACTAGCACAAACAGCCGCCCGTAGGGCGTTTTTCTACTAGTCTGTTTAAACGTTGCATACCTCAAGCAGCTGAAGAATGAGAAGGATGTTCAAGCTATTCCATACGAAGACATACCAGTCAAGTTACCAGATGCAACCAATGAGAAGGATGTTCAAGCTATTCCATACGAAGACATACCAGTCAAGTTACCACATACAACCAATGAGAAGGATGTTCAAGCTATTCCATACGAAGACATACCAGTCAAGTTGACAGATGCAACCATATTAAACATTTATAACAACGTTAATAAAGATAAACAACTCTTTACAATAAATTAAATTAAATATCTATAAACACAACGTAAATGAACGTAACAGTTTTTACATATCCATTTAAAGATAAGCATTACAAGGGTCGGGCGTGGCCTATTGGTTATCGTACTAAGACCGTGAATCATAATACAACCTTCATCAACCGGTTTATCCAAAGTTAACACATTATATGACACTGAATAAATATAACAGTAGAAGAATATACGAATGTAAGCAATATGTTAGTTCATCAAAACACCTCTAAAATACGTTCGGTAGTGTATATAGAACTACTTGTGATGTGGTAAAACGTGGCGAACATTAA
>NW_013695827.1:0-718 GCF_000517525.1 Limulus polyphemus | reverse complement strand
GTCCCTTGTTGTCCTTACATTATATGTATAATATGTAGTATATACATGAATCTTCAGAGGTTCTACAAAATACAGGCAATGAAGTTCAGCTTAAAACAGCTGCGCACAGCGACACCTGGCGTCTGTGATCACAGTTGCAAAGTAGTAAGTAGTTCTACTTAACAATGTATATTATAAATTAATTTTCACAGTGGTAGTGGTTGGGACGTCATGCATACTGGTGGAAGACTTTGTTCATTAGCTCCAGTAAGCAAATCTATTAAATACAAGTTGAGAAAAACAACATTGACTTTCTTAAATGGATGATAAATAAAGTTTCCGATCTCTTGATTTTTGTTTCAAAATTAAAATTTATATTAAAATAACGAAAGGAACTAAAATAAAATGTTTCTTCTTTTTTGACGAAACGTCACCAACTTAATATCAATTTAACACAAGCTTCAAAGAACAATCGTAACAAGCTACCAAATGTCACTTTATAGAATCTATAAAGAACACACACCGACTGTAACAAGCTACCAAATGTCACTGTATACAATCTATAAAGAAGACACCCCGACTGTAACATGCTACCAAATATCACTTTATACAATCTATAAAGAATAACTGTCACACCGACTGTAACAAGCTACCAAATATCACTGTATACAATCTTTAAAGAACACACACCGAATGTAACAAGCTACCAAATATCACTTTATACAATCTATAAAAAACA
>NW_013695826.1:0-718 GCF_000517525.1 Limulus polyphemus | reverse complement strand
CACACACACACACACACACATATATATATATATATATATATATATATATATATATATATTTTAAGATTCTTTTTTTATTCACCCAGAGGTAAAATTGAAAAGAGAATCTGTGGCATACAGGCCTAATGTATTCTTTGACTGGCCAGACCCTTTGCTGTGGACTGTAGTTTTGCCTATTCAAGACTCATCAGCACAGCTTGGGTCAACAAACCACAGAAATATCATTAGGTTTGTTATAATGGTGAAATGTATATAATATCTATGGGGTTTTGAGTCTGTACAGCGAATCAAAGAATTCATTAGGTCTCTACATCACAGATCCTATTTTCAATTTCACCTCTGGTGAAAAAGACAAGAAATCTTTAACATATACATACAATCATTAAACAGTTGGCCCGCTGTATAATATTGAATTTGACAAAATGTCACAGCATCATTCACATACATAAATTAATTTACGTTATTTATATGGTGAAGTAAAACAGACTCAAAACTCCATAGGTAAAGCACATTTTGTTTGGTGCAGATGTGCAGCCTAACAATAAACATATATGACACATTCAAATAAAAGGTAGTTTTAACTTATTTGGTATTCATTAACATACTCCTTTTGATACTTTATTTTACCAACTGAAGCGGTCATTACTTCCAGCAATAAATCATAAAAAACATGGCAAAAATTGACAAAGATTTATTGGTGACCTACAACCTCGCCTTT
>NW_013695825.1:0-718 GCF_000517525.1 Limulus polyphemus | reverse complement strand
ATACCAGCTTGTTTCATTCAGTTGAGGTTAGTATCTATCACATAGGAGTATGTACTGGAAGTACAGCAGCAAGAGAGAACAGACATGTCCTTCTCTAGAGACTGCCTCTTCTGTAAGAAACATTTTGAAGGACATCGGTAAGTCTTGAAATATCTATAAATTTTAATGTTGAATAATTTATTGATAACTGTATTATTTTAAGATAAGACATGACTATTATGTTTCTCATAAAGATGATTGTGTGAATACTTTTCTAAA
Source organism: Limulus polyphemus (assembly GCF_000517525.1). Classification (NCBI taxonomy): domain Eukaryota; kingdom Metazoa; phylum Arthropoda; class Merostomata; order Xiphosura; family Limulidae; genus Limulus; species Limulus polyphemus. Next base: position 460 of record NW_013695825.1, on the reverse strand, counting down.
AGAAGATTATATGTAGGAATAATTCACCATTTTTATGAAATCACCTAAGTAATACAGTTTTAGTTATTGGAATGCTAAAGTTATATTTTTCTAGATTTTAATTTCTGTTTCATTTCTAGTTTCTGTAAACATTGTAGATTCAAGTGTGAAGGTTTATATAAAATGAATTACTGCATAACAACTGCATTTGTTTTAAACACGTTAGGTTCTGGCTTGAAATATTTTATGGAACACAGTTTGTTTTCTAGATATAATTTGGATCAATTCTGTAAATTGGATGATAGCTTGCAACTTGTATATTTCAGACATTTAACTTGTAAAGATAATTAAGCTAATGTGTTGTAGATTCTTAACTTTTTATTCCTATTAATCATTCAGGAGGAAGGTAATCTATAAACTGTTGTAGATTATTAACTTTTTATTCCTATTAATCAGTCAGGAGGAAGATAATCTATAAACT
>NW_013695824.1:0-718 GCF_000517525.1 Limulus polyphemus | reverse complement strand
CTTTGCGCGAAATTAAAAAAACAAAAACAAATAATTTACATAATTACTGAATACTAAAATCATGATCACCTCGCTACGTGATATCTTTTGTTTTTATTCGACCCACGCCTGAAGTATACAGAACACCAGATATTTTTAAATACGGTGAAACACTGGATATACTTTTTTTTTCTTTTTACTGAATCGATTTGAGTGAAGGGGTGAAATATTCTACCCGTACTCGACTGAACTCAGTATCGGCTCTATCTTTTTTTATTTTTGAGCTTCAAACGCTTTTGGTTGGTTTTAAATTTCTCGCAGAGCTATCTGCTCTAGCCGTCCCTAATCTTGCAGTGATAGACTAGAGGGAAATCAGCTAGTCAATACCACCCACCGCCAACTATTGGACTAATAGTGGGATTGACCGTTACATTATAACGCCCCCGCGACTGAAGTGGGTTCGAACCCGCGATCCGCAGATTGCGAATCGAACGCCCTAACCATCAGGTCGTAACTCCAAACGGAGCATCTTTTCTTATGTTTTTGAAGCCAGTATAAGTTCCGTTATTTTTTGTTTCTTGTCAGAAACTCCGTAGTTTGTAAGGTAAGTACTGTTCTTCATGAAGGATTTCACCATTGTTTGAATGACGTACAAACTTTAAAGGATCCACGTTAAGCTTACGTAACCGTAGATAGTAAGAAGTAAGCATATGTTTTCTATTTTCTAAAACTGTGTATC
>NW_013695823.1:0-718 GCF_000517525.1 Limulus polyphemus | reverse complement strand
TCCACACCTTCTACATCATCTGTACATATAACTAATCCACACTTTCTACATCATCTGTACATATAACTAATCCATATCTTCTACATCATCTGAACATATAACTAATGAACATCTTCTACATCATCTGTACATATAACTAATCCATATCTTCTACATCATCTGAACATATAACTAATCCATATCTTCTACATCATCTGTACATATAACTAATCCACATCTTCTACATCATCTGTACATATAACTAATCCATATCTTCTACATCATCTGAACATATAACTAATCCACATCTTGTACATCATCTGTACATATAACTAATCCATATCTTCTACATCATCTGAACATATAACTAATCCACATCTTCTACATCATCTGTACATATAACTAATCCACATCTTCTACATCATCTGTACATATAACTAATCCACATCTTCTACATCATCTGAACATATAACTAATGAACATCTTCTACATCATCTGTACATATAACTAATCCACATCTTGTACATCATCTGTACATATAACTAATCCACATCTTCTACATCATCTGACATATAACTAATCCACATCTTCTACATCATCTGTACATATAACTAATCCACATCTTCTACATCATCTGTACATATAACTAATCCACATCTTGTACATATGTACAGATGATACAGATGATGTAGAAGATGTGGATTAGTTACATATAACTAATCCACATCTTCTACATCAT
>NW_013695822.1:0-718 GCF_000517525.1 Limulus polyphemus | reverse complement strand
CAAGTAAGGTGAGATATACAGAAGTCCATGTGTATAGATTATGTACAAGTAAGGTGAGATATATTGAAGTCCATGTGTATAGATAATGTACAAGTATGGTGAGATGTACTGAAGTCCATGTGTATAAATAATGTACAAGTAAGGTGAGATATACTGAAGTCCATGTGTATAAATAATGTACAAGTAAGGTGAAATATACTGAAGTACATGTGTATAGATAATGTACAAGTAAGGTGAGATATACTGAAGTCCATGTGTATAAATAATGTACAAGCAAGGTGAGATATACTAAAGTCCATGTGTATAACTAATGCACAATTTAGATGAGACATACTGATTTCAAGTTCGTGTGTATAAGTAATGTACCAGTAAGGTGAGATATATTGGAGTTCATCTATATGAATCCGTGACGTGTGAAACTTAATATGGTCTACAAGTGTTAGGACTATCGTTACGTGTAACATGTATAAAGAATATTTGTACAGGCGACCATTATGTGTTACCATTAACGTTATTTGTCAAGGAACCTTGAGTGTGCGCCTAAAAAACAGTAAAGTGTTTTATGTACCACGTGCTAAAATTATTTTCAGTGTACAATGTAATCTACCATTTAATCTTCATACATTCGGTTTAGAGGAGGATATGCTTCTGATTTACTAAATAATTATGTTAATGAAGAGTGATTCCATGCTTAACCCTAAGTCACGTTTTTTTTTAT
>NW_013695821.1:0-718 GCF_000517525.1 Limulus polyphemus | reverse complement strand
AAAACAAACAAACAAGCTCTACTCTAAACATTTTTCTGTTTGCAGAGACACCTAGTGACCCCACTTTTCTGAGTTTCTAGTTTTCACAGATGAATGATAAGGGTGGCTTAAACAAATTCGAGTTCACTGACAACCCTATGTCATCGTGGGTGATTAGTAGGAGGTTAAAAACGGGAATTAACAACCGTAATTGCATAATTAAACTATCATTCTTTCAAATAAAAATAAAAATTATTACAGTAACTCTTTCACTGCCATTTTTGTTTGTTTTATGGCAAAGCTACATGGAGCTATGTGCTGTGTTCACCGTCGAGAATCGAGCCCCGGATTTTATCATACCGGGGAACAGCTAATTTTGAATGCAAAAATATTTAAATTTTATTATCTATATGAAACTTGAAACTGGTGAACTTTAGAAAGTTTAAAGGGGAATATAATTTTTCATGACGATGCAAAACTTGAAAGTCGCATGTGATTAACATAACGTATGACAGTGTTCTAAAGGAGAATATGTATATGTATCCTGAAACTACTGCTTTTTCGTCCGTAAATAAAGTTATATACAACATAGAACATAAATAAAGGCTACAAAAAAAGGGTCATTGTTATCCCAGAGTTTACATTCATCAGTCTCAAAAACCTGTGAGTCAAGAAAGCGGGAAACTGCAGCTGATTGGACAAATGTTTCTTATTTGGGGAAAAAACTAGCAAGACGGGG
>NW_013695820.1:0-718 GCF_000517525.1 Limulus polyphemus | reverse complement strand
GTTAAATCACTGTTTTGAGTATTGTTAAGCCTTCAAAGTCTTCACATCCTTTTTCAATATCTTGATGTCTTCTTCATGTTTGCTTTGTATTAAGGATATTTCATCATACTTAGCTGACAAAACGTTTATGGAATCATTGATTTTATTTATATCCATTTTGATTTCATCTCATATGTTTATATTTTGGAGCATAGAAGCTACCATTGAATTCTGTAAATCATGTTCAGTCACATCCAGATCTAGCTGAGTTTTTAAGTTTTTCCCCTGACCTCTAATACCAGTAGATTTTAAGAATACATTGTTTCAGTAATATTTTCATTTACAACATTTCCGTTGTTGCTCGATGTCAAATTATATTTTCCGTCGTTGAATAAACCGGAATTTTCCGAAAGTTTACTGGTATCTAAACAGCGGCATGACAATTTTTTGACAGTAGACCTACGTCTGTATGTCGTATCTGACAATCCACTACATTGGTAATGAAGTGAACCCGTACAATTTTCATAATATTTTACATAGTCTCCATCGTCAGGCAAAGACTTTATACAAACATCACCATATGTAGGCGCCATTTTGCCTCTCAGTGGTACAGCGGTATATCTGTGAACGTATAACGCTAGAAATCAGGTTTCGATACCCGTGGTGGGCAGAGCACATATAACCCATTGTGTAGCTTAGTGTTTAACTTGTAACAGACAAACAAGAAGCCATTTCTAAA
>NW_013695819.1:0-718 GCF_000517525.1 Limulus polyphemus | reverse complement strand
CCGAGATTAAATACACAGGTAGTGAGCACCGAAATTAAATACACAGGTAGTGAGCACCGAAATTAAATACACGGGTAGAGAGCACCGAGATTAAATACACGGGTAGAGAGCACCGAGATTAAATACACGGGTAGAGAGCACCGAGATTAAATACACGGGTAGAGAGCACCGAGATTAAATACACGGGTAGTGAGCACCGTGATTAAATACACGGGTAGTGAGCACCGAGATTAAATACACGGGTAGTGAGTAGTGATGATGAATGTAGATGGCGATTTCTTATGTTTCCTATTTGTATATATTATTATAAAGTTGCTCGAAATTATTTTATGCATAACTCCATAAAATTTGCTATTGAATCATTATAAGTTTTCAGTGAATTGTACATAAAGCCATTATTGAATTGTATAGAGTAGTGCATTATTTTCTGTAGCTTTATAAAGCTATTTTGGTTGTTAAAGCCTCACTGTTATTATTGAAAACGAGAATAGCCGTTTAATGATTTTAAGTAGAAAATAGCTGTTATTGATGTGCTTGGTATTTTATCATCTTCATGATGACTGTTTGTAACATACCTTGATGGTAAAGCAAACGGTTTTATGTTTTTAGTAAGAGAAGAATACATAGCTCTGTTTTATTCTTTTTTTTTCAACTTTGTTAGTTCAAAGTCAGAATCTTTAATGAAGTTATTATAATGTCCAAGGACTAGCGGCCCGGC
>NW_013695818.1:0-718 GCF_000517525.1 Limulus polyphemus | reverse complement strand
ATCCTAAGCAGAATAATCATTGACAGACGTTAAATATGAACAAATCCTAAACAGAATAATCATTGACAGACGTTAAAATATGAAACAAAATCCTAAACAGAATAATCATTGACAGACGTTAAATATGAACAAAAAATCCTAAACAGAATAATCATTGACAGACGTTAAAATATGAAACAAAATCCTAAACAGAATAATCATTGACAGACGTTAAAATATGAACAAAAATCCTAAACAGAATAATCATTGACAGACGTTAAAATATGAAACAAAATCCTAAACAGAATAATCATTGACAGACGTTAAAATATGAAACAAAATCCTAAACAGAATAATCATTGACAGACGTTAAAATATGAACCAAAAATCCTAAACAGAAAAGGGTTAGTGTACGTGAATTTTCCAAAATAATCAAATTGAAATAATCATTGACAGACGTTAAAATATGAACAAAGAATCCTAAACAGAATAATCATTCACAGACGTTAAAATATGAAACAAAATCCTAAACAGAATAATCATTGACAGACGTTAAAATATGAACAAAAAATCCTAAACAGAATAATCATTGACAGACGTTAAAATATGAACAAAAAATCCTAAACAGAATAATCATTGACAGACGTTAAAATATGAAACAAAATCCTAAACAGAATAATCATTGATAGACGTCAAAATATGAAAAAAATCCTAAACAGAATAATCATTGACAGACGTT
>NW_013695817.1:0-718 GCF_000517525.1 Limulus polyphemus | reverse complement strand
CATTGTTACATCACTGTTTCAACATATTGTTTCATCATATGTTATTGAGTCTTTAAAGACAGTGTTTGTCAGAGAGGAGAAACGTTTGAATAAGATATAACATTGTTACATCACTGTTTCAACACATTGTTTCATCATATGTTGTTGAGTCTTTAAAGACAGTGTTTGTCAGAGAGAAGAATTATCTTGTTCTAACGTTGTGTTGAAACAGTGATGTAACAATGTTATTATGATGAAACAATACTCCTCTCTGACAAACACTGTCTTTAAAGACTCAACAACAAACACTGTCTTTAAAGACTCAACAACATATGATGAAACAATATGTTGAAACAGTGATGTAACAATGTTATATCTTGTTCTAACGTTATTAACGTTTGAATAAGATATAACATTGTTACATCACTGTTTCAACACATTGTTTCATCATATGTTGTTGAGTCTTTAAAGACAGTGTAACGTTTAGAATAAGATATAACATTGTTACATCACTGTTTCAACACATTGTTTCATCATATGTTGTTGAGTCTTTAAAGACAGTGTTTGTCAGAGAGGAGAAACGTTAGAATAAGATATAACATTGTTACATCACTGTTTCAACACATTGTTTCATCATATGTTTCAGAATTTTACTTAATTATTGCACTTTAATTAAAACATGTTGCCTTTTCCTATTTTACAGGTAATACCGGATGAATGTTATAAACACGATTATTTT
>NW_013695816.1:0-718 GCF_000517525.1 Limulus polyphemus | reverse complement strand
GTCATCAAAAATATTCCACACCGAGCTTCAAGAGCTTATACAGAATGGAGTTTCTTCAAGTTCTTATCTGTTCTGTGGTTTCTGAATCATTTAAGAGGTGGCTAGTATTATCTATTGATCTCCGTGTTGTTTTTGGCTTTCTCTCTTTTCTCGTTAATGCTGTTTTTAATGTTATTCTTTTTGCATCGTTTCCATGTTTAATCTACATTAGAATGCTTTTTTATTGTTTAGATTGTTTCTATAATTACTATTTATAAAAAGAAACAAGAGAAGTTATTCGTTATGTTTTATTGCAGTACATTTTCAATCGATCTTCGTGTGTTTGTAATACTTTTTACATGCTAATTTTTATTCTTCAAAATATTCTATATTAATAGTTTTCAGACGTGACATACACGAAGAACCCCTGTGTTTCTAAAAGTAACTATCCCTGCTAACTTGAGAAAGTTCCTTTCGACTAGATTACGACTTTAGTGTTTAAAAATATTATAAGTTAGATGGAAGAAACACATAAAGGAATAGGACAAACTTGCAAAATTAAGGTTAGTCTCATTCCCTGTCTTTATCAAAAAGATTCCATACCGACGTAATTCTTCAAGCGCTTGTATAGTCCTGAGTTTCTTAAACTTACTTAACTCTTTTGTGGTTTTTGCATTATTTCAAGATGTTTCTACTATTATATATTGCTCTCTGTGTGATTTCTTGCTTTATCTCTTTT
>NW_013695815.1:0-718 GCF_000517525.1 Limulus polyphemus | reverse complement strand
CTCTTGGGTCTGTCCTTGACACCAAAATATGATAATTCTTTAAGAAACTTTTCCTCCAGTAAGTTTAAAATATATGCACAAAAAAAATAAGGTCGGCAACCTTCAAAATAATCTCGTTTATATAAACTGATGTAATTTTAAGCAAACGATGCTGTTTTTGGGGGGGCAAATTTACACGTAGATGTGATATCTGCGCTCTTCTCACCGTGGGGAATCGAACCCCCAAAATTTAGCAATATAAGTCCGGAAACTGTGAGAGTGAGGCTTAAGCAAACGAAAATTATTAATAGTTCAATCTTGAACTGGCTCGTTCGCTTGCTGCTGGCACTTCATCGTTTGGGGGGGGGGGGGGTATCTATGTTTTTCTTTTCTTGGTAGTATAATTCTCACCCAAGTTAGAATCGTTGTTTTTAACATTTCCAAAGGAATACCCATGTTCAACAAAAAATCGTTATTACTATCGCAAACATTTTTTGATAAGTTCTTTTAGCATTCCATTTGGAAGCCCTTTTTACACCAAAAATTATTGATCTATCAGGAATCGACTTTACCCAATTAGTTTCATATATATATATATATATATCCATGTAAATTTAAAATAACTAAATTCGTAAATACTGCAGGGTTTCTAATACCAGTCCATTTGCTAGTAAGAAGTAACTACGTTCTTGGCTGTTCAGCTCCACTGCATGATTCTATTAAGGGTGTTACGTCTCCG
>NW_013695814.1:0-718 GCF_000517525.1 Limulus polyphemus | reverse complement strand
GTTGAACAGCTATAGACCTATATGTTGAACAGCTATAGATCTATATGTTGAACAGCTATAGACCTATGTGTTGAACAGCTATAGACCTATACGTTGAACAGCTATAGACCTATATGTTGATCTATTCAACAGCTATAGATCTATATGAGGTCTATAGCTGTTCAACATATAGGTCTATAGCTGTTCAACGTATAGGTCTATAGCTGTTCAACACATAGGTCTATAGCTGTTCAACATATAGGTCTATAGCTGTTCAACACATAAGTCTATAGCTGTTCAACATATAGTTCTATAGCTGTTCAACATATAGGTCTATGGCTGTTCAACATATAGTTCTATAGCTGTTCAACATATAGGTCTATAGCTGTTCAACATATAGGTCTATAGCTGTTCAACATATAGATCTATAGCTGTTGAATAGATCAACATATAGGTCTATAGCTGTTCAACATATAGGTCTATAGCTGTTCAACATATAGGTCTATAGCTGTTCAAATATGTTGAACAGCTATAGACCTATATGTTGAACAGCTATAGACCTATATGTTGATCTATTGAACAGCTATAGATCTATAGCTGTTCAACATATAGGTCTATGGCTGTTCAACATATAGGTCTATAGCTGTTCAACATATAGACCTATATGTTGAACAGCCATAGACCTATATGTTGAACAGCTATAGACCTATATGTTGAACAGCTATAGAACTATATGTTG
>NW_013695813.1:0-718 GCF_000517525.1 Limulus polyphemus | reverse complement strand
CAGAAGTGAATGGCAAAGCTCGATGAAATCAGTCAAAAGAAACTGATAGATTTCATAAAAATTAACGAAAAGTCAGCGATAAAATACACTAATTTCTGTCAGAGAATAATCTTTCTAAAATCTACTCAATTATTCAATGAAAAATAATATAAGATTAACAAGCGGTAAAAATAAAACTTTTTAGTAATTAATTTCTCGTATCTAACGCAGTGTAAAAAATTTCAGTTTCACTTATTATGGTCAAAAGTAAATTAATAAATGATGAGCCGAGAAACCATTAAATTCTGATTAGAGCTACTTGAAGAAAAAAATAACTTCGGTCATCAGAACAGTATCATATTTAAAAAAAGAGTTAAAATGGAATATAGAGTAGACGTGTAACACTGTTGGCTAAAAGGGGCATCGGTCTGACTCGTACCGATTCGAGTTTCATATATAAAATGTATTCCCAACTTGGACATGTACAGTGTGCTTTCTGAAAATAAGCTCAGTCATCTTTAAGTCATTGTTATCTGGTAACCTAATAATGCCAACAAGAAGAATTAGTTCTAAAATTAAGCACACAGCTTAATAATAAGGGAGTTAAGGCTAAAATTATTTTGTTAGTATGAAAGTGGTTGAAAGCTATTCAACTGATATAGTTCGTCAGTTCCCTCAGATATAGACATTATGCTAATGTAAAATCTGGCTAAAAAAACCTTGATTGACTGTTTGTGAA
>NW_013695812.1:0-718 GCF_000517525.1 Limulus polyphemus | reverse complement strand
AAAAAATAACAATAAAAAATCACGCACTTTTAAGTCGTGGGTGCATTATAAGATTGACTGCCAAATCCCACTATTCTGTCTAACAACAGTTGGCGGCGGTTGGTGTAGACTATCTGTCATCACTCTAGTCTTATCAGTTTAACATTAGGGACAGGTATGAAGGATACCCTTCCTTTAATTTTGCGTGAAATCCTACAAAACAAACATCCTCACAGAGAAAAATCCTATGAGACATTATTTTAGTTTCGTATCTTAACCAGAAGTTTAATTATTATGCATTTTAACTGTAACAAGGAACTTTTGTTTTACCAATATTTTAACTTTGTATGTTAACCGAGACTGATCCAATTCCTAACGAATTATAATTGTTAGATCAGTTCCGATTATAACAAATCAAATTATAAAAATTAAATAGGTTTCAAGTCATTTTGATTTACAGACTCAAACTATAGTAGCAAATTGACTGATTATACTAGTAATTGGTTAATTATTCTTTATCTTAAAGATACAATATCTAAATTTTTATCTTGACTGTAAAACTGTTTTATAATGTACTTTTTATCTTGGTTGTTATACAACATTTTAATTTTTGTTTAATAGTGAAATAGTATTTTAATTTTTTGTATATGGTATTCCTGTTGAATGCACAATAAGTGAGCTAGATACCACTGACCACACAAAAATCAATATTTATAGGGTTTTGGGGTTCCGTTTTTTT
>NW_013695811.1:0-719 GCF_000517525.1 Limulus polyphemus | reverse complement strand
GGGAAGTACTTTCGAAACGTTGTCCTCTACATTTGTAATTTTCTACAACAGACTGTCCATTTGAAACTTAGATTCATTCAGCGAGGTTTCATTTAAGTCATTTTCAAAATTAAATAGCTTCAACTACAGCGCGTGCAGACATTTTTATTTGAATAAATAAAATTGTACAGATAAGCAATTGTACAATAGTGTTGCAAAAGATCAATAAACAATTTAAAACTTTCTAAAAACATAATTCAAGATAAAAAATCACTTACATTGGGTGAATAAACTTGACGAAAACACAGATTTCCTTTCCAACAAAATAAACAAGTCGTTGATACTCAACCGACACTAGCACGGAACGTGTTACACTGAGTTTATGCGCGTGTTATGCAAATTGGCACAAAGAAGAACTTATCATTCTTTGATGGGTTGTTTAGGAAAAGTATTCATGATGAAATCTTGTTGAATGGACGGCAACGAGAGTATTCATGTAAAACTTACCAGTTGTGCATAGAAAGATCGATACCTTGACTATACGAGTCGAGATTTCAATTACACATTTGCATTTTTCTGTAGGGGGTCTTTGTCCTTACTGCTTAGATAAGATGACACAATTGGGAAAAAGTAAGAAATATTTTGATTGAATATATTTTCGAAATCAAAATGATTTAGCAGTTGAAAGCTTGCTAACTGACTAAATAAAAACTGACTAATGTAGAAATAAACCTAGAAAC
>NW_013695810.1:0-719 GCF_000517525.1 Limulus polyphemus | reverse complement strand
AAATACTATAATTATATTATTGTTACTTTCATAAGCTTTAAACTTCTTGTCGGTATTATACTAATTACCCACCAAGCTGCACGAGACACGAGGTTTTAGTTCGGATTGAGTCAGGATAAAACTGCCCCACTAACACAGTGATACCGATCAAGACATCAGACAGGGCCAGGTTCCCCAGAAACAAATAAGTAGCTTTGGGGCTCATCCCTTTCTTCAGTGCAAGGCCAGCTGAAATGACCACAACAGAATTTATCAGAATTATGATCACTCCAAGAACAGGAATAAGAACGTCATAAACCAAGAGCTGATTCTTATCTCCAGAGGAAAAGTCGGTTGTGTTCATAGAGTTGGATTCGGCGAGATTTGATTGACTCGAGTTCCCCCAGGTGACACTAGGTGAATTATTAAATTCAGTTCGGTTCATTCCATCAAGTAAAGTGTTCTTCATGGTCGTAATGCTCTTGAAGAACTTATGTAAATAAAAAAAAAGAATAATTAATGTTGAAATTCATAAATTCAAGCATGTTTAATATGGTTCACCTTTTACTTTCTTGCATTTTAAGAAATTTATACTGAAAAAGCTACATTACAGTTTATATTCACCTAAATTTAGCATTTTAATATCCTAACCACAAAACCAGTCTAACTGTATTATTAAATCTATTTACTGATGATATGTATCAGACAGAAGTTAGTAGCTGATCTTACGATATGCGTGT
>NW_013695809.1:0-719 GCF_000517525.1 Limulus polyphemus | reverse complement strand
GTTATTAAACAGGTGGCACACACTGGTCTCAAGTCAGTGTATAGTTATTAGATATGGTTTTAAGTTAGTGTATTGGTGTTAAACAGGTGGTACACACTAGAACTTAAGTTAGAGTCATTCTTCTTAGCTCGTTGCTATGAAATGACGATGATTTCTTGTTTTAAGCATCACATGCGATTCCTAATTCACAGGATTAATTATATTTCTCTTTTAGGCTGCTCGGTCCCGAACACGAGCTTAGTAACCGGGGAGTTTTTGTCTTAATAGCGGGCATGCTCTTATAAAGACGAACAATAATTTAGCAGTTCATTTTTACTCAATATTCAACACTACCATCTTGTTAACCAAAACTGGTAAGAAGCGTTTTATCGCTGGTAAGTACAAAGGGCAGAGGCGATTTATAGGCATAGTGAAAGTTGTGTGAACCTACATCACGCCTTTAGAGTCGTCCTGTATGGTGGGGTTCCATAACTGTCAGGGACAACTTATGTAAATTAGCACACTGGTTCCACGCACGTACATCGTGGTAACGCCTATCATTTATGTGAAATAAACACAAAAAAATATAGACAGATGAAACATTTACAACACACATGTCTTGTCAGATATTACCTAAATTAGTTTAGTATTTCAGTATGAAATAAAATATGATGGCATAAAGAAGTACAACAAAAGAAGAATATCACACATTATAGGATTGTTTGTTTTGAATTTCGTGC
>NW_013695808.1:0-719 GCF_000517525.1 Limulus polyphemus | reverse complement strand
CCTCCCACCACCATATTGGGTTTGTCAGTGACAAAGTGCTACAGGTAAAACTTATTACAGATGCCCACCACCATATTGGGTTTGTCAGTGACAAAGTGCTACAGGTAAACTTATTACAGCTGCCCCCACCACGATATTGGGTTTGTCGGTGACAAAGTGCTACAGGTAAAACTTATTACAGTTGCCTCCCACCACCATATTGGGTTTGTCAGTGACAAAGTGCTACAGGTAAGACTTATTACAGATGCCCCACCACCACCACCATATTGGGTTTGTCGGTGACAAAGTGCTACAGGTAAAACTTATTACAGATGCCCACCACCACCATATTGGGTTTGTCAGTGACAAAGTGCTACAGGTAAGACTTATTACAGATGCCCCCACCACCATATTGGGTTTGTCGGTGACAGAGTGCTACAGGTAAAACTTATTACAGATGCCCCCCACCACCACCATATTGGGTTGATCAGTGACAAAGTGCTACAGGTAAAACTTATTACAGATGCCCCCCCCACAACCATATTGGGTTTGTCGGTGACAAAGTGCTACAGGTAAAACTTATTACAGATGCCCCCCACCACCACCACCATATTAACTGGATGATCGGAAATCACGTCGAGCGCTGACTCACGACAAAGCCACGCCTTCTTGTCTTGATTATCCACTTATCTAACATAATCCTTCGTGACTATAGGCGTCTCTTTAGCTACAATATTTAC
>NW_013695807.1:0-719 GCF_000517525.1 Limulus polyphemus | reverse complement strand
ACACGTCTTTACTTGTGATTCGATAAGTTAGCTAGTTTTATTCACTGTTGTCCCCTCACGTTATTACTTGTGATTCGATAAGTTAGCTAGTTTTATTCACTGCTGTCCCCTCACGTTATTACTTGTGACTCGATAAGTTAGCTAGTTTTATTCACTGCTGTCGTCTCACGTGTCTTTACTTGTGACTAAATAAGTTAGCTAGTTTTATTCACTGCTGTCGCCTCACGTGTGTTTACTTGTAACTAAATAAGTTAGCTAGTTTTATTCACTGCTATCGTCTCACGTGTCTTTACTTGTGACTAAATAAGTTAGCTAGTTTTATTCACTGCTGTCGCCTCACGTGTGTTTACTTGTAACTAAATAAGTTAGCTAGTTTTATTCACTGCTATCGTCTCACGTGTCTTTACTTGTGACTAAATAAGTTAGCTAGTTTTATTCACTGTTGTCCCCTCACGTGTTTTTTACTTGTGACTAAACAGTTAGCTAGTTTTATTCACTGCTATCGCCTCAAGTGTCTTTACTTGGGACTAAATAGATTAGCTAATTTTATTCATTACCCTCGCCTCACGTGTCTTTAGTTGTGACTAAATAAGTTAGCTAGGTTTTTTCACTGCTGTCGCCTCACATGTCTTTCTTTACTTGTGACTAAATAAATTAGCTATGTTTATTCACTGCTGTCGCTTCACGTGTGTTTACTTGTAACTAAATAAGTTAGCTAA
>NW_013695806.1:0-719 GCF_000517525.1 Limulus polyphemus | reverse complement strand
GCTAATATCAACCTTCAAAAACAACGTGAACAAGATGGTAGGGATGGCTAATATCAATCCTTCAAAAACAATGTGAACAAGATGGTAGGGATGGCTAATACTAATCCTTCAAAAACAATGTGAACAAGATGGTAGGGATGGCTAATACTAATCCTTCAAAAACAATGTGAACAAGATGGTAGGGATGACTAATACTAATCCTTCAAAAACAATGTAAACAAGATGGTAGGGATGGCTAATACCAATCCTTCAAAAACAATGTAAACAAGATGGTAGGGATCGTATTTGTATCATCCCTACATAACAGCACAGGGAAGAATTAACATACAGCATTATATATAACTATTCAATCACGATTGTATCAAATATATCAGACATTAATTCCTCTATTTATGTAAAAGTTAATTTAAGTAATTCTGAAAACTTTAGACAGCACGTTGTTCCAGAAAGAAACGTTAAAAACTGTTTCCGAAAATTAATTTTGACGCAAAAACCAACATAGTGTTTTTATAAACAAGTCTCCTGTGGAGATAACGTTCAGTACAGCAAGTCTGCAGTCTTATGAAATATGTCGAAATATCAGGGGATCCTTCAGTTATTACAGTACATTGGTGTAGAACTGTCAAACAATTCCAGAAAAGGCCGCAGGAGCTACCAGTTACACTTATATATGTTTAATACTGTAATTATTATATATGATACTGTAACCATTATATATG
>NW_013695805.1:0-719 GCF_000517525.1 Limulus polyphemus | reverse complement strand
GTAAGAGTTGGACAAACCTCCATCTCTACTTTGAAAGATATAAATAATGGTTGAAACTTCAGAAGTTGTCCACATGTATCTCCAAACCCCACCTAGATGCAAGAGCAAAATCATGATGATGTTGAGTTTACCTATCACATTACACAGGACATTCAATAGTCACAGAGATTTACATGACAATGAGCCTGCTGGTCTCAAGGAACCAGAAATCTAAGGAAGTGTATCAGAGAATGTAAGGTATACACACCAACTGTGGAGTGTATTCCAAAAAATCCAAGAATCTTGAACAAAGGGGTTACAACAGGAATAAAATACCTAGAGACAACTTTCGATTTAATAAGAAAAAAGTCACTGAAAAAGCAAAGTTACATATTCTTCTATGAATGATCCAAATGCATCCATATCTTAAAACTATTGTGGGTGTGAAATGAAAAATTAAAGCACATCCAACAGATGATGTAATTTGTAGAAACTGCCTGATTACACATTGTGTGAAAGGGAACCACAGCATTCACTAATAAAGCTAGTAGGAGCTTGAAAAGTGCTTTGATGGTAAGAGGCCTTTATATGCTATTCAAAAAAACCATAGCGTTAAAAATATCTGTCTCTAAGAGTTCAGAGTGGAGAGGCAGTTTATACAGGTTACAAAAAAAAAGGTCATGAAGGTAAGCACTGTGAACACACATTATGAATAAACTTCAAACTGTTTGATCCATATT
>NW_013695804.1:0-719 GCF_000517525.1 Limulus polyphemus | reverse complement strand
AATATTCTTTAAGCTTTCCTAACAATAAGACTGTGTCGCTTGCATGCATAGTGTTGATAATATTCTTTAAGCTTTCTTAATAATAAGACTGTGTCGCTTGCATGCATAGTGTTCGTAATATTCTTTAAGCTTTTCTAACAAGAATACTGTGTCGCTTGTATGCACAATGTAAATTATTGGTGATATTCTTTATGTTTTCCTAACAAGAAGACTGTGTCACTTTCATGGATAGGTTTCGTGAGTGGTGATATTTTTTATGCTTTCTTAAGAAAAAGAATGAGTCGCTTGTATACACAATGTTGGTCATTGGTGATATCCCTTATGGTTTACTAGCAAAAAAACTCTGTCGCTTGTATGCGTAGTGTTGGGGATATTCTATACACTTTCCTAATAACAAGACTGTGTCGCTTATATGCATAGTGTCATATTATTAGGAAAGCTTAAAGAATATTATCAACACTATGCATGCAAGCGAACAGCCTTCTTCTTAGGAATGCATAAAGAATATCACCAATCATCAACGCAAGCGACACAGTCATATTATTAGGAAAGCTTAAAGAATATTACAACACTATGCATGCAAGCGACACAATACACAATGTAAATTATTGGTGATATTCTTTATGCTTTCCTAACAAGAAGACTGTGTCGCTTGCATGCATAGTGTGCATTCATTATTTTTCCCTAACCGGAAGACTGTGTCGCTTGTATGCAGAGTG
>NW_013695803.1:0-719 GCF_000517525.1 Limulus polyphemus | reverse complement strand
AAAAACTACATAAAACTCTAGTGCCTATTGTATGGTAGCAGAAACTACATAAAACTATGATATCTAATGTTTGGCATAAAAAACTACATAAAACTCTAGTGCCTATTGTATGGTAGCAGAAACTACATAAAACTATGATATCTAATGTTTGGAGGAAAACCCTACATAAAACTGTAGTGCATATTGTATGGTAGCAGAAACTACATAAAACTATGATACCTAATGTCTGGTAGAAGGCAGCACATAACACTATGATACCTAATGTCTGGTAGAAGGCAGTACATAACACTATGATACCTAATGTCTGGTAGAAGGCAGTACATAAAACTATGATACCTAATGTCTGGTAGAAGGCAGTACATAAAACTATGATACCTAATGTCTGGTAGAAAGCAGTACATAAAACTATGATACCTAATGTCTGGTAGAAAGCACTAGATAAAATTATGGTACCTACTGCTGACATAAAAAACTATATAAAACTACAGTACCTACTGTCTGGCAGAATACACTACATAAAACCTACTTTAGGGCCATGATAAGCGACCTAGACCATGATTTAACGTCGGTTGTTTCGTGATTTTATTTTGCCTTTGAAAAATCAGTATATGGAAAAATATTTAACATATTTTTTATAATCAGTATCCCTCAGTTTACAGATACTTTACACTATTCCTCAGTTTACAGATACTTTACACTATCCCTCAGTTTACAGATAC
>NW_013695802.1:0-719 GCF_000517525.1 Limulus polyphemus | reverse complement strand
TTTCTAAACAAAGGTAGCTATTGCATGATAACATTTGAATAATTCTGTATTCATCAACAAAGTTAGTGATATAGAAGCGAAGTTTTAAGAGATGTACACGTACATTCCCTGCTATTATATCTTACATGGTAAAGCAAATAAGCCATGAACAATAAACAGCATTTATCACAAAGCTCACAAGGCTATCCTTACGGTAGAAACACTTTTTACCAAGATAGGACAATAATAGGTACATTAGGCTTAGCAGAGTAGTTAATTCATATTATAAAAACGTTAAAACTGTGGGAAGTTAGCTCGGAAACAACGTAAGCTTCCCATAAACAACAGAAACCAGTCGTACTTTCTTAGTGAAAAATCAAGTGATTAAACATATCAAAATGTAAAGTTTGTCTTTATTAAAAGTACCAATGTGTAAAGTTTGTCTTTATTAAACGTACCAGAGTGTAAAGTTTGTCTTAATTAAACGTACCATAGTGTAAAGTTTCTCTAATTAAACGTACTAGAGTGTAAAGTTTGTCTTAATTAAATGTATCAGAGTGTAAAGTTTGTCTCAATTAAACAACCATTGAATATGTTGAGTGGAAATATTCAGAACTAAATTATTATGGAAGATTAAATTAAATGAAACATTAAAACATTTAAGTTTACCATCCATCAACTATCAGTTAAGGTTTTAACTGTATCCGAGACAATACATAATGTTACCTCAATACATAATG
>NW_013695801.1:0-719 GCF_000517525.1 Limulus polyphemus | reverse complement strand
TTACCGTTGTGCCACGTGGGGGGGGGGGGGCTCATATAAGGGAAACAACTTTTCATGTCCTTAGATAACCTTTCATTAGTCGTGAATTTACATAACTTCCGTCCAGGGTACGGGTACTCCAGATAGTATACAATACCATTGTTCATCGAGGATAAACAAATGCAGCATAGAAGATCTGAGATCCACAATACTATTGTTCACCAAAAATAAACAAATACAGCATATTTAACCTTATAAATTTCAATATTTTGTTAACTTTCTTTCCTGTCTATACTAAAAGTTACATTTTTAAAGTGTCTTTCTTTTAACTAAATCCTGCCATTCATGTGCAATAAAAATGTCTAAGACTATATCAATCTTCCCTAACAGTCGCGCGTCATGAAAACGATAGAGACCCCGACAAAGAATTATAAATATGCTGCCATATTCATGAATTCAGCCAAAATATGATCGCAGTCATGTTTACTTTCGTTTTTAGACAAAAAAAAATGTTGAAAGCAAGTAACGTGGTCAGAAAATTGTTTTCACCAGAAATGTTTTATGTCTTAATGCATTCCCATAAATAGGAACAGCGATAACAATTACATTACAAAGTACTGTTTCTTAGTAGTTATCAATAACATATGATCAAAACAAGCTACTTATATAGATCAAAACTGAACATTAATTCTGTGTATAATAATGTAGATAACTTAATACAGCGGTCTAATTACAAACAT
>NW_013695800.1:0-719 GCF_000517525.1 Limulus polyphemus | reverse complement strand
CTGTATTATAATGATTCTTTCTGTTGTTCTTTTTCTGTATTATAATGATTTTTTCTGTATTATAATGATTCTTTCAGTTGTTTTTTTCTGTGTTATAATAATTCTTTCTGTTGTTCTTTTTCTGTATTATAATGATTTTTTCTGTATTATAATGATTCTTTCTGTTGTTTTTTCTGTATTATAATATTCTTTCTGTTGTTTTTTCTGTATTATAATGATTCTTTCTGTTGTTTTTTTATGTATTATAATTATTCTTTCTGGGTTTTTTCTGTATTATAATGATTTTTTCTGTTGTTTTTATCGCTACTTATATCTTATCGTATAAGTTACTTCTTTCTGAAACTTTAAAAAATCTGTTCCAGATAAAATAAGTTCAACGAACAGCACAAGAAAGTATATAAAAGTGTTTGTACAATACCTTGATTCCTAGATGCCGCTGGTGACAAGGCTTTTCGCTCGATACCAGAACTCACCAAATTGGCTGGGCTCCAATATTTATAGTTTATTAGAAACACTATATATATATGAATTGTTTATGAACCAAGTCCTGGGGAGTATAACGGCTGAGCTAGTGATATGGCGTCTAAGAAAATGTTATTAGTCTTATCATGATGTAATATCTCATATGTATTAGAATTAAAGATACATATTGTTAAACTCCCATTAACACCGCAGTTACGATACACATTCTTGAAATATCAAGCATAGTGATTTGAAAC
>NW_013695799.1:0-719 GCF_000517525.1 Limulus polyphemus | reverse complement strand
TATATATATATATATATATATATATATATATATATATAAAAGTTGTGCATTATATTCCAAAAACCAATAAAATGGAATACAATATGATCTTTAAAATGTAGAATTTTATATTTGTATTTATTATTCATTAATTTTACTTATTCAGACCTCTACATAGTTTACAATTTAACAGTCCTTGCTTGATACTTGGGTCCTTTAAAATGAAATAAAAATGTTGCAATGAAAGACACAAGGAAACTAAGATATATAATAAAAGATCCAGCTAGGAGTTTCAACTTTCAGAACCCATAAAGAGTCAGAACCTTCATCATGTCCTTAGGTCAGCAATCATGATGATGTGCAATAGCTCACAGAGAAATTTGGAGAAAGAGAGAAATAAGCATAAAACTTTCACATCCCTAGGTACCCTCCCAGAGTGGACACCAGTACCACCACCAAGATGGAAACACAAATCATGATCATTATCTTCTTCTGTTGGAATAAACACAAACCAAGAAAGCAAATTAAAAATAAAAACAGTTACATTACCAACTATAATATAAAAAACATTTAAAAACCTTTAAAAGGTAAAATAATCCAGTTAGCATTTTGATTAAAATAATTTTAAAATATAGAAATTTAAATAGTTCAGTGTTTTGATTTAATAAACAGGTAATGAGTATCTTTTAAAAGCTTCTAATCATATTCTTGCAATTGGGTCAAGGATAACAGATGTTATC
>NW_013695798.1:0-719 GCF_000517525.1 Limulus polyphemus | reverse complement strand
TTTGCCATTCCTCTGTATCATAACTAATACAGATGAGATTATGCACAAAGATACTTTGCAACGACCATATTCTAAGGCTTTGTTTTGATTTTACAGGGGGTTAAAACTAAAAAGAAACATTTCTCGATGTATATAATAGGGAACCCTGAGCCTAGAGATATTATCTGCATATGTAAACGTTCACTTATAATAAGAGTTCCGAGAGATATCTTGACGACCAGACGTGACGTTAAAATCTTTCTGGTTTCAACACTTCGTAAATAGAAATTATATATTTCTTTGTTGGGGCTAATTTCTAATATTTTCCATGCAGGTATTCTGCATTTAGTTTATGTCCTTGTTATCACCTCTATCTTGGTCTAATCACTGTCTCGGGCAAAGGTTACGTAATGCAGTGGTCATTTATAGAGCTTGCACTTACCTGGTCATTAACCTTCTGTACTATATTCGCTGATGTACGATCGCACTCGGGTGAAAGAGTTGTGCATACGTTAGCTCAGGTTAGTAATATTAGAATGATCAATGATATAGATAATCTAGAATAGTGGGATACCGCACTAGGACTTTGTTTTCTTGCTCCAGCAGCTGGGGAGCATTGGAGTTTGGACATAAAAACTGGTTAGCCCTTAAAGTTTGTGCTCTAAACACAATAAGTAACCCTTCGTACCTTTTGCTGCTTCAAATTTGTTTTAGATACCAGAAGGCCTGGCATAACCTGG
>NW_013695797.1:0-719 GCF_000517525.1 Limulus polyphemus | reverse complement strand
AAGCAGATTCGCATCAGCACATTTAAAACGTACTCGTTATTTGTTTTAAACGAGGGTAGCTGATGTACTGATACTTCGTACTTAATTATAGTGATCACTACTCTAGAAGGAGCAGATATAAATAACTGGTCACTTCCATTGGTATAAAAATTCAAAGTAAATGATTAACAGGTATGCTTAAGCTTTAAGATGCTGAGAAAAGCCACATCAAAATCAATTTAAAAAAGTTTAAAAGCTGCAAGAAAAGCGGAAAGAAGGAGAAATAAACACAGGAAGAAAGAGAAGTAAGGCTAAAAGCTGCAAGAGTCAGAAGAACTGAAACACATGCACAAAAATCTGATGAATTAAGAATTGAAAGGCTTAAGGAATGATGGAGGCAGCTGTAGCAAGAAGTTTAAGAGAAACTAAAGAGGAAAGAGAGAGAAAGAGAAGAAAGCAAGGATTATCCTTAGCAGCTCATCAACATGATTCTCAATGTGGTATATCAAGGAGCTTTAATTTAGATTGTGTATTTTTTTTTTTTTGAAAATCAAAGATTTAAATAAATGTTACTTAAAAAAAATTTCGTTTGTGTTTTTTTAACCTATTTCGAGTAATTTGGACACCGGTGTAGGGAACTGGTAATTCAGCTAGTCAACGTATAATTACATGAATTGTATCATTTATTTCGCCTCTGATTTAAACTGATCTAATATAATTATTTTTATAGTGAATTCTAC
>NW_013695796.1:0-719 GCF_000517525.1 Limulus polyphemus | reverse complement strand
CAAATAGCTTTGCAAGCAGACGGCACAGGAAAAACAGTACAAAGTGAACATAACTTATAACAATAACAAAAACACATTACTTTCATTACTTCTTCCGGATACCACATAGCGGGCTCGTAACG
Organism: Limulus polyphemus; assembly: GCF_000517525.1. Classification (NCBI taxonomy): domain Eukaryota; kingdom Metazoa; phylum Arthropoda; class Merostomata; order Xiphosura; family Limulidae; genus Limulus; species Limulus polyphemus. Next base: position 597 of record NW_013695796.1, on the reverse strand, counting down.
TCCAGCCTTGCACCGGTCACACTGTTGACCAAAGAGTTTAAAAGTCACTAGGCCTTCGTACGTCAAAAGGTTCAGGGTGAACCAAAAAGCTACCCGCCCTTTCATCGAGGTCCAGCCGTGACCACATTCCTAAAAAAAAAAATCATTTAAAAATGAAGGACAATTTCGTTATTAAAAAAGGTTTATTTTGGCTTTAAGAAAAACTTAATGCCAAATAGGAGGAGGTTAAAAGAACAAACTGTTTTGTTTGTGATTGTGAAGTTTATTGTAATTAAAAGTTTATGGTCGGTAATAATAATAATAAAAAAAAGAATACATTCAAGGATGTAGGAGAAAAGGAAATGAGTGGCGAAGCCATATTAGGGGCGAGGTCCGGTGATATATCCCCCCGAAATACATTTTTTTTTTAAATTGTCACTAGAAATGTTGAATTTTATAGGTATCTGAGGTTATTTTTACACCTTTTTGAAATGTCTTATACATATATGGGCGTAATTTAGGGCGGAGCGATCGCACCCGCCTAATCCCCTTGCCTATGTGCATGATATATTGATTTTTTTAAATGCATGCTAATTTTTTTTTTTTAATATGATCGCT
>NW_013695795.1:0-719 GCF_000517525.1 Limulus polyphemus | reverse complement strand
TTTTATTACAACTGCTCATCTACATCCTGAATGTGACACATTTTATTACAACTGCTCACCTTATATCATGAATGTGACACGTTTTGTTATAACTGCTCATCTACATCCTGAATGTGACACGTTTTGTTATAATGGCTCAGCTACATCATGAATGTGACACGTTTTATTACAACTGCTCATCTACATCCTGAATGTGACAAGTTTTATTACAACTGCTCATCTACATCCTGAATGTGACACATTTTGTTATAACGGCTCACCCAACACAAGGTAACATGGTCAAGATCACACTTTATGCCTGGTAATCTTGACTGTACATTAATAGAATATCCAACAGGGTCAAACTGAATGACAGTAAAACTAGAAGAGTTTGTTCTTATATTTCTTTCAGCTTGTTCGAGCTAAAGAAGAGTGTGAACGAGAGAAGTGGAATATATTAAAACACGCTAGAGACGAGACGGAGAAGTCCGTGACCTTGTGTGCTCAGCTTGAGATGAAAGAATCTCAACTACGACAAATGAAAGAAGAGCTCAATACTGTAAGTTGCACTAGACAATGGGATACTGCACAAGAGGACGCTACATATCAACTCAAAAAGGGGGTGTTCTCAGAAAAAAAAAATGTTGCGTAAATAATTTAAGGAAATAATAAATTGACAACCATCGATTTGTTTGTTTGTTTTTTAATTATACACAAAGCTACACAAGGGCTATCCGTGC
>NW_013695794.1:0-719 GCF_000517525.1 Limulus polyphemus | reverse complement strand
AACAGGAAACATCTGAACTAAAGTATGTTTATTCTAAGGACAAGACACTTAGTGATTCACTTAACGGGAAACATCTGAACTAAAGTATGTTTGTTCTAAGGACAAGACACTTCATTACTCACTTAACAGGAAACATCTGAACTAAAGTATGTTTGTTCTAAGGACAAGACATTTAGTGATTCACTTAACAGGAAACATCTGAACTAAAGTATGTTTGTTCTAAGGACAAGACACTTAGTGACTCACTTAACGGGAAACATCTGAACTAAAGTATGTTTGTTCTAAGGACAAGACACTTCATTACTCACTTCACGGAAACATCTGAACTAAAGTATGTTTGTTCTAAGGACAAGACACTTCGTTACTCACTTAACAGGAAACATCTGAACTAAAGTATGTTTATTCTAAGGACAAGACACTTAGTGATTCACTTAACGTGAAACATCTGAACTAAAGTATGTTTGTTCTAAGGACAAGACACTTCATTACTCACTTCACGGGAAACATCTGAACTAAAGTATGTTTGTTCTAAGGACAAGACACTTCATTACTCACTTAACAGGAAACATCTGAACTAAAGTATGTTTATTCTAAGGACAAGACACTTCATTACTCACTTCACAGGAAACACCTGAACTAAAGTATGTTTGTTTGTTTGTTTTGAATTTCGCGCAAAGCTACACGAGGGCTATCTGCGCTAGCCGTCCCTAATTTAGCAG
>NW_013695793.1:0-719 GCF_000517525.1 Limulus polyphemus | reverse complement strand
AGGACAGATTGTTTGGGTTCTTAGCCACCGGGAGTATAAATGTTTAAATGTAGAACTAGATTTATAAAGGTACTGACGAGCTACGGATGAGAATAAACAAACATACAAATATAGTTATATATACATAAAAGAGTCATTTGTGGCGAAACGTAATCTGAGTAAATAAAATAAGAAACGGGATCATTTAAACCAGATCTCTTCCGTTAACGATCTTTCAAAAACGTAATTAAATATTTACTGTTTATGCAGTCGTTAAATATAACTACAAGGAAAACGTTTGTTTACAGGAGATCTCAGTTCGTCTTCAGTGCTATTGACTTTCTTCGGCAGAACGAATTTGATGGGATGGATTTAGCTTGGGAGTTCCCCAGAGGGGTTCAAGACATGTCTTGGTTTAGTGAACTCGCCAAGGTAAGTAGAATCAGTCTGAAGCTGGTGTTCCAAGATAGAATACCCTCGTTATTCTCCAGTGATGGGTTAATCAGTCGTAGCCTAGCTTAAAGACAAAACTCGGCTCGCTGAACTTAAATTAATTTCATGGGTCTTGTTCTTGTCCTGAAACCATCTAGAACAATAGTTATTTCGTGGCCTGGGCTGGGTATGGCCTAGTATATAACGTGCTCGGCTTGAATCCGGGGATTCTTGGTTCGCAGTCTGTTTTAATGTCTTTGCGCGAAATTCAAAACAACTACAAACAAAACAAATAAACTATTTCTCAA
>NW_013695792.1:0-719 GCF_000517525.1 Limulus polyphemus | reverse complement strand
AGTTGTAGCTTTGTTTTAAGAAATAGAAGAAAGTAGTTATCAAAGTTATAAAATGGATAAACATATGTTCGATGATGTAACCATTCTGATAATAAACTTAGAAAAAAAAACGACTTTGCACTCAAGACAATTATAAGAGAACGTTTAATTATCTGGTGTGTAAAGGTCGTTTTTTTCTAACTTTACAATGAAAGAGCGGTGGTTATAAAAAGTACACAACGAACAATGTTAGCCGAAGTTTTACATAACAACGTATATAAATAAGAAATTAAAACTAAACAATATAAGTATTTTTGTTGTGTAACATTGGATATTTATACGTAGAAAAAAGTCCCTACGGAAAATTCGTCGAATCCAGAGAAGTTAGAAGATGAGGTAATAGTTTTAAGGTTTTCATGTTTTTACTTAACTTAAAATGATAACTGTAAAATGTATTAGAAACTTTTTAATAACTCTAGAAGCTATACAAAGCTCACTGAATAACCATATAACCTATAAGAAACACGCACACAAATAGTAACATTTCTATAATATATTTAATACATATATGGAAAACCAATTTACTGCACATGTAAAATATGAAACTGTTTAATACATGTAAAATATATATAACCCGTTTATTACATGTCAAGAATGTAAGACCCATTAATACACGTAATGATGTAAAACCCGTTTATTACATGTCAAAGATGTAAGACCCATTAATATGCATAATGATG
>NW_013695791.1:0-719 GCF_000517525.1 Limulus polyphemus | reverse complement strand
GTCTATGAAAGAGGGTTGAGCCACTTGAGTATACCAACTTCAGGAAATAAATAAATCCAGTGTACTTCAACAGTTTCTGCGGGAACGTTATTGGTCAAGGTTTTGTTGATAATATTACGTTTGTGAGGCCTTGAACTCCTATTGCATAGCAGAGACGTTGCTAGATGCTGAAAAAATTTGGGTCGCAGGAATTTTCGGCGTTTCGGTATAATATCGATCATGATTTTCTATTCAAGACACCAACTAGGAATTCAGGCCACTCAAAGAGAATCGGGGCACGGGCCCCTTATCCCAGCATCTAGCGATGCCCCTGCTGCATAGAGTTGTTTATTATTACCACGGATAATTGGGGCTACATGCATGACCCTGGAATGAAGACGTAAGCTTAACATATCATAAATTTTAATAAATCTAATATATGTAAAAATAATGTCTATCTTTTGGCAATGCATTAAAAGTTCCTCTAGTCCTACTATCTACTAAAATAATTTCTTCGTGCCTAACAAAAAAACACCTTTGTTGCTAATACTCTTTGGGTCGAGTCAGCCAATTTTCACTTGCGGTCCCGAACAAAGCCAATCAATGATAAATTTCAAACTTTTACTCTTGCTTTCCTATCAGCTCAGGCCAATGCAGCAATAGAATCATCGCGAGAACTATATATACGTGTTAAACGGTTATAAACGTGATTTAGAAACATTCATTATTTTGTATTAAAG
>NW_013695790.1:0-719 GCF_000517525.1 Limulus polyphemus | reverse complement strand
AGGCCGTTTTGGATAGAAGCACTGTAAGCCTTTGTGCAATATATGTAAGTGAAAGCTAGAAAATACCTGTCATAGGACACATAATTAAATCTAGACATTGATGATATGTTGACAAACATTGTAAACAATTCGCCCTTAGTAACATGATGCATATATAGACCTTAATAACAGCATCCGCTTAGTAATACTGTCCGACTTTAGTAACAGCATCCACCTTTGTAACACATACACAATATGCCTAGTAAGACCATCTGCCTATAAACTTTGTAATAATAGCACAATTTGCCTATAGAAACACTATCAACCTTTGTAAAACATATGAGATTAGATATATAAAAATAAGTTGGAATCAGTATGTCATTCTATGGGACTATCCATCTTTGAGAAACATACAAAATCCATCTAGTAACATAAATCTGCCTATAGAAACCTTAGTGAAAACATCCACATATAGTAACAGCATCCACATACAACTTTAGTAGCATTGTTCACCTATATAACCTTAATAAAATTATCCACCTAGTAACACCATTTGCCTATAGTAGCAGGTCTTCTGTTATCAAACTATGATTTCACCTTTTCCCTTTTAACACTTTATCTGGTGCCACTTCATATTAAAACACAGTCTGCCTGTAATATATTAGTAACACCATCTGACGTTGGCAACACTGTCTGCTCTTTAGTATCACACACACTCTGTGTCAAGTTTTAATAGGGCC
>NW_013695789.1:0-719 GCF_000517525.1 Limulus polyphemus | reverse complement strand
GTTATCCCTTCTTCATTTCTTTTGGTATTGTCCATTCCTTATTTGATGGGCAACTTCTCATATTGTTTTGCCCTTTTGTACCTCTTGATTCATCCTTTCACTCTCTCTGTTCCCTGATGCAGCTGGCATATTTATTGCCACTGGTTATTCAGGCATTCTCTGCCTCTGAGTTGTTATTCTGTTGTCGGTCACTTGGACTTCTTTATTAGGCTGTTTGACCAGAGATTGTTGGTTCACACCTCAGTAGAATATCATGTGGCCTTGTCAACTACCTATCCTCTTTTTTTCTGTGTTTCCATTTTTTCTTCCCGTGTCCTTCTACCTTGATCTGGTCATTCCTTCTTCTTTTTCCTCTTCCAGTTCATTTGCCTGATTGGCACCTTTTTATTTTTGGTCCTTTACACTCTCACCAAGATCCTACTTTTGGTCACTTGTTCTTTCTCTTCCCTTTCCTTGAAGGCCTCTTTCCTTCTGGCTTGAGGTTGTAGTCTTTCCAATGTTTATGCCTTATATGCCTCTCATTACCTGTCCCACAAATCTTACTCCCTTTTGTTCTCTGACCACTCTTTCCTTCCCTAGCCATCGGTGGCTTGGGAGAAAGATGGGTCCTTTTTTTCTTTTGCTCTTCTGTTGATTTCTTTTGTTCCCTGTTCGAGCAATCTCACGTTACTTGACATGCACTGCTCCCTTTCTGGATGCTCACAATCCCCTATTTTTGC
>NW_013695788.1:0-719 GCF_000517525.1 Limulus polyphemus | reverse complement strand
AACAAATTAATTACGTTATAGACATATACAGAGGGTTAAGTTTGTTATATTAAAACGAACTACGAATCTCACCGCGTTCGGTCATGTTCTGTCTGTCGACCGTGCATTTTGACAATAGCTGTGCAGCATTGTTTCTATTGCAAAATAATAATAATTCAAATCACACCACTTTTCCCTACTTGTATTTTGAACCCTTCGACCCACGCCAGGACGTCTGAATAGGATTAAAACTAGTATAAAATTATTAGATTGTGTACGTTCTCAATACGACAAAATCTAATACGAAGATTTAGATTTAAAAATCAGAAGAAGTCTTAAGACAGTACACTGGATTGTAAACCTAGATATGGCTTCCGTTTCTTGAAGTATATCTCTCTCTATATATATATAGTTATCGGACACGTTTGTCGGCGTTTCTTAGATGTCTGTATATTCTGAAGTGTTTCCTTGAAGTCAAAAGAGGAATTACTCAGTTACATAAGTCCTTAAGATAAAAATTATCAGATAATAATTATTCTGTTGTGTTTACAAAATATATCCGCGAAGCTACTACAGTAACTGTTCTGTCGTGTTCCTATGTAGCAGCTACTACAGTAACTGTTCTGCTGTGTTCCTATGTAGCAGTTACTACAGTAATTGTTCTGCTGTGTTCCTATGTAGCAGCTACTACAGTAACTGTTCTGCTGTGTTCCTATGTAGCAGCTACTACAGTAATTGTT
>NW_013695787.1:0-719 GCF_000517525.1 Limulus polyphemus | reverse complement strand
ATCTCATCTAACCAAATAACGTATTGTCTTGTTTAATGTCTGTCTTATCTCATCTGACCAAATAACGTATTGTCTTGTTTAATGTCTGTTTTATCTCATCCAACCAAATAACGTATTGTCTTGTTTAATGTTGTCTTATCTCAGCTAACCCAGTAATGTATTGTCTTGTTTAATGTCTGTCTTATCTCATTCAACCAAATAACGTATTGTCTTGTTTAATGTCTGTCTTATCTCATCTGACCAAATAACGTATTGTCTTGTTTAATGTCTGTTTTTATCTCATTCAACCAAATAACGTATTGTCTTGTTTAGTGTCTGTCTTATCTCATCTAACCAAATAACGTATTGTCTTGTTTAATGTCTGTTTTATCTCATCCAACCAAATAACGTATTGTCTTGATTAATGTCTGTCTTATCTCATCCAACCAAACAACGTATTGTCTTGTTTAATGTTGTCTTATCTCATCCAACCAAACAACGTATTGTCTTGTTTAATGTCTGTTTTATCTCATCCAACCAAATAACGTATTGTCTTGTTTAATGTTGTCTTATCTCATCTAACCCAATAACGTATTGTCTTGTTTAATGTCTGTCTTATCTCATCCAACCAAATAACGTATTGTCTTGTTTAATGTCTGTCTTATCTCATCCAACCAAATAACGTATTGTCTTGTTTAATGTTGTCTTATCTCAGCTAACCCAGTAATGTATTGTCTTGT
>NW_013695786.1:0-719 GCF_000517525.1 Limulus polyphemus | reverse complement strand
TTCGATATAATTACTGATTGCTGAGATTTGCAGTGGGCTGATTTTTATGACATGTAGGACTATCATATGTTTTCCACCTGCTTTTAGTTATATCATTAAGTACGGTAATACATAATAGTAGAGATCGCGATGAAACAAAATGGCGGCCATAAAAATTGCCTGTTTAAAACCACATTTAAAATGTTTGAATATTAACAATGACTATTTCACAGTAGTAGCTGAGCAAAACTAAAGTTTATTGTACTGATAAAGTCGCCTAAATCGCCATATACGTGTTTACTGAGTGAATCAAAATTTCACTATTTCTACCAAGCGTGTGGCACGCAAATACCCGATCTATCAGGCGCCAGCAATTTTTATAAGTTATATTTTTGTGCACATCGATCCCTACTTGTCTTTATAAAATTTAAAATTATTTAATGCTTCTTTGTTTCCATTACTATAGCTAGCTAGGTTACCTAGGCATTGAAACTTTCTATACAGAAAGTATTGAAACATGTGAGAATAGGCGGGAGTTTCGCAATACATATTTAACTGTATACTTATGTACATTTCTAAATATAAATTAAATTTAAACAAACATCGATATCGAAATATATATATTATAATAAATCCGTCTCTACACCTTTATTGATTCTTACACTCAAGAATCTCAGTTTGCGTAACAATACTGACGCTAACACTATTGAAATTTTGAGAAACTCTTCACACACCTATAA
>NW_013695785.1:0-719 GCF_000517525.1 Limulus polyphemus | reverse complement strand
ACAACTTATAAACTGTAGCCTAATGTAGTGCCTGTCTACAGTTTATAAGTTGTGAAACACCTAGTGTAGTGCCTGTCTGTTTCACAACTTATAAACTGTAGCCTAGTGTAGTGCCTGTCTGTTTCACAACTTAAAAACTGTAGCCAAGTGTAGTGCCTGTATGTTTCACAACTTATAAACTGTAGCCTAATGTAGTGACTGTATGTTTCACAACTTATAAACAGTAGCCTAATGTAGTGACTGTCTGTTTCACAACTTGTAAACTGTAGCCTAATGTAGTGCCTGTACGTTTCACAATTTATAAACGGTAGCCTAATGTAGTGCTTGTATGCTTCACAACTTATAAACTGTAGTCTAATGTAGTGCCTGTATGCTTCACAACTTATAAACTGTAGTCTAATGTAGTGCCTGTCTGTTTCACAACTTATAAACTGTAGCCTAATGTAGCCTGTATGTTTCACAACTTATAAACTGTAGTCTAATGTAGTGCCTGTATGTTTCACAATTATAAACTGTGGCCTAGTGTGGTGCCTGCATGTTTCACAACTTATAAAACGTAGTCTAGTGTGGTGCCTGTATGTTTCACAACTTATAACCTGTGGCCTAGTGTGGTGCCTGTATGTTTCACAACTTATAAAATGTAGTTTAGTGTGGTGTCCGTATGTTTCACAACTTAAAAAATGATATAAATATTAAATCAAACTAAGTCCAAAACTAGG
>NW_013695784.1:1236-1667 GCF_000517525.1 Limulus polyphemus | reverse complement strand
GAAAATTAAGCTAATTCAAGTTAGACCTGGAAGTGAACATGGCTGTAGTAAACATTTATTGAAGAAATAGATTAATGTATTATAATTACATAGATTGAAATTGGCATTATTTTATTAAATTCTGCAAAATGCAATTAGAACAGTGGTGGTAGCTATGGGATTGTTTTAATGAAAACATAATAGATCTTAGAATAAACTTTAAAGGAGACAGCGTGACGCGAGACAGTAAATTTATTGAGAGTAGGAAAGTTAACCTGATAGGGTGAAGTACGGTGTGAACTTTGTGGGCCTGGTGACCTATCAAGAACCCTGAAAGTGAACTGGCTAATAAGGCTCTGGTAATAGTCATGGTAGGCCTAGCAGGTAGAATTTAACTCTGTAGTACCTCATGAGGGATTAATAGTTGAATTAGTTTTCGTGGACCCAAAAAA
>NW_013695784.1:0-288 GCF_000517525.1 Limulus polyphemus | reverse complement strand
GTGCCAATTTATTTAGTAAAATAAACTGCAAAATGCAGTTAGAACAGTGGTGGTAGCTGTGGGATTGTTTTAATGAAAACATAATAGATCTTAGAATAAACTTTAAAGGAGACAGCGTGACGCAAGACAGGAAATTTATTGAGAGTAGGAAAGTTAACCTGATAGGGTGAAGTACGGTGGGAACTTTGTGGGCCTCGTGACCTATCAAGAGCCCTGAAAGTGAACTGGTTAATAAGGCTCTGGTAATAGTCATGGTAGGCCTAGCAGGTAGAATTTAACTCTGCAATA
>NW_013695783.1:0-719 GCF_000517525.1 Limulus polyphemus | reverse complement strand
ACCATAAGATGGGTTAATATTTCCCAACTGGAGCCCTGTTGATAGACCATAAGGTGGGTTAATATTTCCCAACTGGATCCATGATGATAGACCATAACGTGGGTTAATATTTCACAACTGGATCCATGATGATATACCATAAAGTGGGTTAATATTTTAAGATGGAGTTTTAATGATAGACTACCATCCTAACAATATAAGCAAGACATGTACCTGGTAAAAACTTGACTATAAGTATTACTCTATGACTAATTTAAATTAGTTTTCTCAATAAATTTCGTAGCTACTTTGATCTTACAGTCTAACCTGTGTAACTTCTTTCTGAAGGGGCAATCAATCATATTTCAACATCTAGAAAACGACAAAAAATCTAAAGAAAACTTTATTACAGTTATTACTTAACATATAAAACAAAATGATTATTAATGTTACTATTACAGCCAAAAGTAACAACTTTATTAACAATTTATCAGTCCAAAATTTAAATAATTCGTGCAAAAATCAAAAATATTTTTGGCTATTAAACGTTTTAGTTTGGAATTTATTCCAAAAATCCATATAACGTTTGCTAAGTGATTCCATTGTTTTTATTTTCAAAGAAAGAACCATTCCTTAATTTAGTTATTGCTTTCTAAGTAATAGGAAATGGTGTAGATTAAAAAATCCATGTTTTTCTAATCAGCCAATAGATGGCAGCGCATTACGTGGTGATTCAAAAA
>NW_013695782.1:0-719 GCF_000517525.1 Limulus polyphemus | reverse complement strand
TCCTATGGAATAGATTGTCTTCCTAACTGATATACATAATAGGCTCGAGATTATTTCAGAGAATGTTTGATGAGTTCATTGGGGACCCAGAGCTGGATATAGTCAGATGAGCATTTGATGAAATGAATGGGAAAATGGGAAAAGTGTTGTTATACCACGAGTCTGTGTATGACACTCGTATAAAACTTGCCCTTAATCTTAAATCTCAATTCCAAAATCGAAAAATATCAAGATTTAGTTTTATAAACTGAGTAAATGAAACGATAAACGACTATAAAGATGAAAATATCTGTTGTTTTACTTTAGGTATTTTCTCAAGGCAGCTTAAAGAGCTATTCCTCATTGTTATCACTGTTGTTTTTCTAAAGTTTTATTGCTTAAGAATATCTAGGATAAATATTTAAAATCTGTTAGACTCGCTTTTAAAATCTCTTCAAAATGGCCTTTCAGATTTCGGAGTTCTGGTGCTAATCTGCTTGGCGAAAAACTGATGATAAAGCATTAATAGAAAGAAGACTGAATTACAGTTTACTCGTCATTTCATAAAAAAAAATGGTACGATTTGCGGTTATTCATCAAAAATGTTCCTGACGGTTATTTATTATAGCTGTTACTGGCGGTTATTCATCATAACTGTTCCTGGCGGTTATTCATCATAGCTGTTCCTGGCGGTTATTCATCATAGCTGTTCCTGGCGGTTATTCATTATAACTGTTCCT
>NW_013695781.1:0-719 GCF_000517525.1 Limulus polyphemus | reverse complement strand
GACTTGATCTTAAAATTACACACTGCAAGGAAATCAGACTTTATCTTAAAATCGCTACAGATAAATCAGACTTGATCTTAAAACCACGCTGCAAGGAAATCAGACTTGATTTTAAAATTACACACTGCAAGGAAATCAGACTTCATCTTAAAATCACTACAGATAAATCAGGTTTGATCTTAAAATCGCAGTAAACCAGGCTTGATCCTAAAACAACACTGTAAGTAAGACCGAATCTTAAGACCTTACTGTAACTGACATTGTTTATTTTAAGGATAGTTGGCAGACATTGCTTGAAAACTTTTTTTTGGAATAAAATATATTGAAATCTACTTTAAGTAAGATTATTGTGACTGAATTTCAATAAAACTGTGTCAGTGATGGTACATGAAACTGCACATACAAAAATAATGTATCAGGTATAGTTTTCTATAGATCCGCTTCGTATAACTGTAGTGAAAGTGAGTCCGAACGGATAAGTAGATTTTCAATCAAAACCTTAGGATAGCGAACTGATAAACGAGAAAATGAAATACACCACAATACGCTTTTGTTTCAAACCATGCAATTCTTATAAGGGGCTGTTAGACAGAAATAGTGGCTGTTTAGACAATTATTGGGCTGTTAGACAGAAATGGTGGTTGTTAGACAGAAATAAGGGGCTGTTAGACAGAAATAAGGGGCTGTTAGACAGAAATGGTGGTTGTTAGACAGAAATA
>NW_013695780.1:0-719 GCF_000517525.1 Limulus polyphemus | reverse complement strand
TTAATTGGTTCCATAGAAGGCTACTAGATCTGTAATTGGTTCCATAGAAGGCTACTAGATCTTCATCAAAAATAGAAGGATCAAGTATGGATCCCAGATTTTGGATGATGTTTCCATCTCGTTGTGTAAGCCTGTCGGTGAAGTCTGAGCACTTACTTATTAGCTGCTTCCCGTCTGAAGGAGTCCCTTCTGAAACAGAAACTTTTGTACCTTTCATATACCATTTATTTTGTTCCAAAGTGTTCCCTGAAATTTTCACCACCTTTCTTTAGCTCATCCAATGCAGCTAAAGTAAACTTAACTAATGACCTCACTTTACTGAATACCAGGTTTTTCTACTGAAATCCACAACTTAACTCCCGAGTTTCATTATAAACATCTAAAATGATGCTTGTAATTAAGGCCAGTTTAGTACTTTTGAAGTAGGTGTGTGAACCAGATTTGCTTTATTCACCTTTGCAAAATGTAATAAAGCCTGAATTTACCGGTATATTTTAAATTTGATGATAAGGGAGAGAAATAAGACTTTTTCAAGAGACTGTTCGTCATACGGCGATCTTAAACTTGACACTTACCTATGTGTTTTTTGTTATTTTCATTGTGACATTCTTAATTATTTCGTCCAACATGGAATTACCAACTGGAGTAGGTTAAGGTATTTCCAGTATGGAAGTAAAAAACAAAACAACTTCTGACATATGTCTGTTTTGACAGGGACA
>NW_013695779.1:0-720 GCF_000517525.1 Limulus polyphemus | reverse complement strand
CATACAGGAATAAACCATAATAATAAACTAGCATACAGGGATAAACCATAATAATAAACTAGGGTACAGGGATAAACCATAATATTAAACTAGCATACAGGAATAAACCATAATGATAAACTAGCATACAGGAATAAACCGTAATAATAAACTAGCACACAGGAATAAATAAACTAGCGTACAGGAATAAACCGTAATAATAAACTAGCGTACAGGAATAAACCATAATAATAAACTAGCATACAGGAATAAACCATAATAATAAACTAGCATACAGGAATAAACCATAATAATAAACTAGGGTACAGGGATAAACCATAATATTAAACTAGCATACCTAGTTTATTATTATGGTTTATTCCTGTCTGCTAGTTTATTATTATGGTTTATTCCTGTATGCTAGTTTAATATTATGGTTTATTCCCAGACAGGGATAAACCGTAATAATAAACTAGCAGACAGGGATAAACCATAATAATAAACTAGCGTACAGGAATAAACCATAATAATAAACTAGCAGACAGGAATAAACCATAATAATAAACTAGCAGACAGGAATAAACCATAATAATAAACTAGCAGACAGGGATAAACCGTAATAATAAACTAGCAGACAGGGATAAACCATAATAATAAACTAGCATACAGGAATAAACCATAATAATAAACTAGCAGACAGGAATAAACCATAATAATAAACTAGCAGACAGGAATAAACCG
>NW_013695778.1:0-720 GCF_000517525.1 Limulus polyphemus | reverse complement strand
TATCTGACTGATGTAGTAGATGTACACATACAGAATAGCAGTCCAGATCTGACTGATGTAGTAGATGTACACATACAGAATAGTTATCTATATCTGACTGATGTAGTAGATGTACACATACAGAATAGCTGTCCAGATCTAACTGATGTAGTAAATGTACACATACAGAATAGCTGTCCAGATCTAACTGATGTAGTAGATGTACACATACAGAATAGTTGTCCAGATCTAACTGATGTAGTAGATGTACACATACAGAATAGTTGTCCAGATCTAACTGATGTAGTAGATGTACACATACAGAATAGTTGTCCAGATCTAACTGATGTAGTAGATGTACACATACAGAATAGTTATCTATATCTGACTGATGTAGTAGATGTACACATACAGAATAGTTGTCCAGATCTAACTGATGTAGTAGATGTACACATACAGCGCGATATTCCAAGGTTTATCTTTAACTTACAGAAGATCTCTGACATCCAGATGGGAGGTATGGAACAAAACGTTGTGATCGACTTCACATCAACAAATCTGTTTCTTTCTCTTACACTCTTAGTTTAAAACATGACCAATGAAATAACGATACATCCACCTATCTTATGAATGAAATAACGATACATCCACCCATCTTATGAATGAAATAACGATACATCCACCCATTTTATGAATGAAATAACGATACATCCATTCATCTTATGAATGAAACAACGATAC
>NW_013695777.1:0-720 GCF_000517525.1 Limulus polyphemus | reverse complement strand
ATGGTTATAGTTGTGTCATAGTGGTTATTACATGTGTCTATAGTTGTGTCATAGTGGTTATTACATATGGCTATAGTTGTGTCATAGTGGTTATTACATATGGTTATAGTTGTGTCATAGTGGTTATTACATGTGGCTATAGTTGTGTCATAGTGGTTATTACATGTGGCTGTAATTGACAGTGGTTATTACATATGGTTATAGTTGTGTCATAGTGGTTATTACATGTGGCTATAGTTGTGTCATAGTGGTAATTACATATGGTTATAGTTGTATCATAATGGTTATTACATGTGGCTATGGTTGTGTCATAGTGGTTATTACATGTGGCTATAGTTGTGTCATAGTGGTTATTACATGTGGCTATAGTTGTGTAATAGTGGTTACTACATGTGGCTATAGTTGTGTCATAGTGGTTATTACTTGTGGCTGTAATTGATAGTGGTTATTACATATGGTTATGGTTGTATCATAATGGTTATTACATATGGTTATAGTTGTATCATAATGGTTATTACTTGTGGCTGTAATTGACAGTGGTTATTACATATGGTTATAGTTGTGTCATAGTGGTTATTACATGTGGCTATAGTTGTGTCATAGTGGTTTTTACATGTGGCTATAATTGTGTCATAGTGGTTATTACATGTGGCTATAGTTGTGGCGTAGTGGTTATTACATGTGGCTATAGTTGTGTCATAGTGGTTTTTATATGTGGCT
>NW_013695776.1:0-720 GCF_000517525.1 Limulus polyphemus | reverse complement strand
CTAACTATACTAATTAAAACACTTATTTACACGATAAGTTTCTCTAACTATACTAACTAAAACAATTATTTACACGATACGTTTCTCTAACTATACTAACTAAAACACTTATTTACACGATAAGTTTCTCTGTCTGTACTAACTAAAACACTTATTTACACAATAAGTTTCTCTAACTATACTAACTAAAACACTTATTTACACGATAAGTTTATCTAACTATACTAACTTAAACACTTATTTACACGATAAGTTTCTCTGTCTATAATAACTAAAAACACTTATTTACACGATAAGTTTGTCCGTCTATAATAACTAAAACACTTATTTACACGATAGGTTTCTCTGTCTATAATAACTAAAAACACACGATTCACAGAGTTCAATCGATATTCAATAGCCATAAAACAGAACTATAAAAATGAGCAGATAGCTCTGAAAACCTCGGTTCATGATAAACATGTCCAACAGTCAACTTCATTATGTGACACAAAGTGCACAGATTCACTAACGTGACTTTGTCACTGGAAAACGTTTTAATATCTAGAAAACACTTTAATTGCCCTTGTTTTGATGGTGGCTCAAGAATAAATTACCTACACGATTTTATCTAGGGCAGGTGCAAGCTTTGATTTCATACTAACTCCACGAGGTTAGCTTTGATTTCAGACTAACTCCACGAAGTTAGCTTTGATTTCATACTAACTCCACGAAGTTAGC
>NW_013695775.1:0-720 GCF_000517525.1 Limulus polyphemus | reverse complement strand
TCTAGTGTTTTAACCGTGTGAACCGTATCATCTAGTAGTTTTAACCGTGTGAGCCGTATCATCTAGTGTTTTAACCGCGTGAGTCGTATCATCTAGTGTTTTAACCGCGTGAGTCGTATCATCTACTATTTTAACAGTGTGAGCCGTATCATCTAGTGTTTTAGTTTTTAACAGCGTGAAGCGGATCATTTATGAACTACTCATCTCTTCAAATTCTACCTTGAACATGGAATTACTGATAAAACATGAAACAAAAAACGAGATTTTACGTGTTTTTGAGTAAAGACGTACTCCATTTGTTTATTTAAAGTTAATTTATTAATATCATTGGTTATAATATTTATTTTTTCATTTAAACTTATGAATACGAATTGGCATCGTTGGCTTAACATATAGATGTAGGGTTAGCTCAGATCTCCTAAACAGCCGCTCTTAGGAACTGTGACGAATGGTTATTATTCATAACATGTAAAGACACGTGTTTATATAACAAACTGAAAAAAAACTACTTTTATATCACATCACGTAACATTAAATACGATATAACCTAAGAATAACTAGAAACGTGTTATATTTTTTACAGTGTGGAACTTAGTAACTAAACACACGACAATAGCTTTGGTAACCCGTTTGTCTGAAGTCACAATACAACAATAGGTTTGGTAACCCGTTTGTTTGATGTCACAATACAATAATCGGTTTGTTAACCCGTTTGTTTGA
>NW_013695774.1:0-720 GCF_000517525.1 Limulus polyphemus | reverse complement strand
CTTCTGTAGCAAGAGCGGGTAGGTGGGAATATTATGGGACCTCGAACAGAATCCGATCATATCCGAACTTTATTAGAAGCACGACTTCCCTAACGTGCTGTCGATTTAAGAAACGGCAGTGCATATAGTTAACTATCAAATTACAACGCTATTAAAATGGTCATTACCGATAATTTTATTACAAGATTGTTTTAAGTATTTTAATGGTGTTCTCAAACATCATTGTATCATCTGTTACAAACCACTGCAGTGACGTTTTAGTTGCTAACACGATTTCGCAGCTGCCACTAGAAGATTATTGTTTCGCTTCGTTGTAGTTAAGCCCATCACTGGTATTGAAACCCGACTTTTAGCGTTAAAAGCCACCTTACTTATGGCGAACAACTGGACGGTTCTAGAAAACTGATTGTTTTGATGCTAAGCGTAAAACTGCACAACGGGCTATCGGTGGTCCACATAATCGAGTCTAGAACTTTACTGTTACACGTCCCCAAGCTGAACCAGCGGAGGGGGGAAGGTGGGGTGGGGGGCAAGTTGGTCTAAGCTTTCGAGACACGAGAAGTATACCGTACTGTTGTGAGATATCGCTAGATCGATCAAAGAAAATAGAAAACTGTACTGCTCTGTTGATCTAACCTGTTCATCAACAGACTTTACTCTGTTGATATAACCTGTTCATCAACATAATACTTTACTCTGTTGATTTAACCTGTTCATCAA
>NW_013695773.1:0-720 GCF_000517525.1 Limulus polyphemus | reverse complement strand
CATAACATTATTTTTATGTTATCTTCCTCTCGGAGAGATTAAAGTTTTACAGTCAATACTGCAATCTGTCTTCGAAATGGTTCTTACCCCTGAAATTACTGGCTTGTTTACATATCTTAAACTACCGCCGAAGTTCGTATACATATGAAACCAGGTAATTTGATGCCTATTGCAACACACAGTATAAATAAATGGCCTAAAAACTGGATGAAATAATTTATTTCCTACGTTATTTACATAGAAAACCCACCGAGTTATTTGTAGTACTAACTATAGTATTGATGATAGTTTGTTTATATTTCTTTGAGTGACTCATATTATTAATATTAGAAACCCTGTTAGAATTGCTTGTGGGTCCAATACAATTTGGTACACAGATAGTTAAAAACAAAAATAATATTGAAAATACCAAAAGAGTCATAAGTGATAAGTCTACGTTATCTAATTTATATAATAAAAGCTTGTGGAACTTTCTGTCTGATTCACTACAGTCTCTCAAATTATCCCTTCCTTCTGAAAAGCATAAATACTGCTTTTTTAGGCCTACACGTTATAGTCTGCTCAAGACTTTCTACGTGAGAACCCCGACAAAATATGGTTATTCTTAGGAAAACTCAACTAAGCTGTTAGCATCTCTTTCAACTTTATATGATCAAGTTTATTAGAATGTCATAAGGTAAAAGAAATAATTTTACCTGCTTACATCGTTTAGGTACAGTA
>NW_013695772.1:0-720 GCF_000517525.1 Limulus polyphemus | reverse complement strand
GACATAATACTACGTAATATATATATAAAGTGTTATTTGTATGTGTTTATAATGTTGTTATATATGTTCAGTTTAATTAGTATTAATTTGGAAGATTTATTAATTTATTTGTATGTAAAAATTTAGTTTAGAAGTATTGTTAAATGTTTGATTAAATTCCTGAGCTGGAAAATTCTAGCAAAAACTTTGAATTTGTTGGTAGCGAAAGTGGATCCCAATCCCAAAGTGTTTTGTTGCAGTGTAAGTTGGGTTTGCCCAAAAAGAATATTTACAATAAGAAATCACTCTTTAATCTAAAGAAACACATTAGTTACAAACATTCCCATAAACTCAAGGTTTTAAATCGTGCATCAAAAGAGGAACATAGGTAAACAAGTAAAGCAAATGGTCAGTAGATGCAGCAGAGACAGGGGTTCATACTTCTAGTAAGAGAAAAACTGGTAAAAATGAAACAGAACAAGCAACTCTTGAAGTCTTCATTGGTGCTAGGGCCAGGAGGATAAAATAAAGGAGAAAATGCTTCATTTCAAACTTGTTAAATCGCAAGCTTTAAAAAATATTATTAAGACATTACAGATAAATAGCCCAAAGAGGGAATATGCAGTGTTTGCTAGCCGCCGTCCAACTGGCCACCACATCTAGGACTTGATTGCCAAGGTACTGGAAACAGTTCACATCAAATATTGTATTCAAAACAAGATTACCAAGACTACTACTGAC
>NW_013695771.1:0-720 GCF_000517525.1 Limulus polyphemus | reverse complement strand
CATTTTCCTAACGTTACACGTAGTGATAATTATATTGTTTTATATCACGTATCCTTCTAAAACAAAATGTAGCTCAAATCTTCATACAATTCACAACATATATAGAGATATTTAGTTAAACTTTTACACACATCTGTTTTTTATTAATATAATTATTCTATTACTAGCAAAATGTAATGTAGTCTTCGAGAAATGATGATAATAATAAATAAAAATGAAAGAGCACCATCAACTAACCTTGTTCGAGGATATCCATTTACAAGAAATACATGATCCTACTCCTATGTAATCTCGAGTCTCCTTTAACATGAAAGGGAATTACTTCCCATAGGAAATGCAAGTAATATTATAAGTCCATGTATGATCGTAATGCTCCGTTTTTTATTTGCTGATATACCATTTGGTATATACAAAGATTTTAAAATCATAACATATTCTGTAAAAAGAACAGCAATTAGCACGAAAAATGCACTGGTTACAAAGACAAGAAAATATTCTGTTCAAAAGCACAAGTTTAGCATAAGAATAAGCTAATTGTAAAATAACGTAATTTATGTACAAAAGTAATAAGCAAAAAATTAAACAATATATGTACAAACGTAATAAAAAAACAATTTATGTACAAACGTAATAAGCAAAAAAACATAATATATGTACAAACGTAATAAGCAAAGAAACATAATATATGTACAAACGTAATAAGCAAAGAAACATAATATA
>NW_013695770.1:0-720 GCF_000517525.1 Limulus polyphemus | reverse complement strand
ATCATCTTCAGCTACCGTACTATTAGAGCTATCTTAGGACTTGTTCAGCTACCATGTAATAGTCGTGACGCTATTAGAGCTATCCTAGAACTTAACACGTTCAGTTACCATGTAATAGGCGTGACGCTATTAGAGCTATCCTAGAACTTATCACGTTCAGCTACCATGAAGTAAACGTAGAATCATTAGAGCTATCTTAGGACTTAGCTTCAAAAAGAAAAAAAAAATGTTTTTTTATAGTCGATGGAATAAGAGTATTTGTAGTAAAAATAACACAGTAATTACTACTGGTTTTAGCTGTATGATTTGTAATAAAAATACGTAAAGCTGTTAAAGCACAATTAATACTGATTTGTGTTATTATTAATACTTATTTGCCGGCCGTGGCCGCACTTTTGGGCCGTGGGTACTTATAAGAGTGACTGTCACATCCTACTATTTGATTATAGTATGTCAATATTTAGTGGCGGATGCTTTCTTTCCTCCAACCTCTAAGTTCAATTAATAGTAAATAACAGTATTAACGTTACTAGTAATGCTCAAAACATTAAAACCAAATGACAAAGAAGTTGACTTTATTCATTTTTTTTTATAGCTTAAAAAATAATGATGTGTTCAGTAATACCTTTCTTACTCCTTATGATAAGCTCAAGCATGGTTCATTGATAATTGCAAGTATGACCACTAACCAGTAAACAGCTTCATGCTGCTATAACATGG
>NW_013695769.1:0-720 GCF_000517525.1 Limulus polyphemus | reverse complement strand
AAACGTTTTATTTATTTTTTAACATATATTTAAATGACGTGAGTTCAGTCTGACAAATGTATATGATATAACTATCATCTGAATATTTTATTTATTTTTTAACATTTATTTAAATGACGTATAAGTTCAGTCTGACAAATGTATATGATATAACTGTCATCTGAACGGTTTATTTATTTTTTAACATTTTTAAAATGGCGTGTAAATTCAGTCTGACAAATATACATGATATAACTGTCATCTGAACGTTCTATTTATTTTTTAACATATATTTAAATGACGTGTAAGTTCAGTCTGACAAATGTATATGATATAACTATAATCAGAACTCTTCATTGAATGCTTTTGTTTTTGGTTACGTAGCGATAAAATAAAAACTATGTTTTGTTTTCGTATTTAATCAAAATAAAAACTATGTTTTGTTTTCGTATTTAATGGCAGCAACTTATGACGTTGCCTAGGTAGCAAATCAATTATAAATTTGTAATTTTTAAATAGACATAAATAGATTAATATTCATCGTTCTCAGATTGCATTGGTTTATTCTTCATTTGCTGAACTATTTAATTATCTTTATAATAAATGTGTTTCAGTTAATGATAATTCAGAAATTATTTACGTTATTTTGCTCAGATATTTTGAAAACAATATTTTTTTCAATTTGCATTCGTGGTTATGATTAATGATAATCACACAAGAAGGATAAAATGTGATAATTAT
>NW_013695768.1:1434-1720 GCF_000517525.1 Limulus polyphemus | reverse complement strand
AATATCTTCATACATAACAAATCTTACTAATAAAGACACTAATATCTTCATACATAACAAATCTTACTAATAAAGACACTAATATCTTCATACATAACAAATCTTACTAATAAAGACACTAATATCTTCATACACAACAAATCTTACTAATAAAGACACTAATATCTTCATACATAGCAAATCTTACTAATAAAGACTATAATATCTTCATAAATAACAAATCTTACTAATAATGACACTAATATCTTCATACATAACAAATTTTACTAATAAAGACACTAATATC
>NW_013695768.1:0-434 GCF_000517525.1 Limulus polyphemus | reverse complement strand
ACTAATATCTTCATACATAACAAATCTTACTAATAAAGACACTAATATTTTCATACATAACAAATCTTACTAATAAAGACTATATCTTCATACATAACATATCTTACTAATAAAGACTATATCTTCATACATAGCAAATCTTACTAATAAAGACACTAATATCTTCATACATAACAAATCTTGCTAATAAAGACTATAATATCTTCATACATAACATATCTTACTAATAAAGACACTAATATCTTCATACATAACAAATCTTA
This sequence comes from Limulus polyphemus, assembly GCF_000517525.1. Taxonomy (NCBI): domain Eukaryota; kingdom Metazoa; phylum Arthropoda; class Merostomata; order Xiphosura; family Limulidae; genus Limulus; species Limulus polyphemus. The sequence continues at coordinate 171 of NW_013695768.1, read as the reverse complement.
CTAATAAAGACACTAATATCTTCATAAATAACAAATCTTACAAATAAAAACTACAATATCTTCATACATAGCATATCTTACTAATAAAGACTATAATATCTTCATACATAACATATCTTACTAATAAAGACTATAATATCTTCATACATAACATATCTTACTAATAAAGAC
>NW_013695767.1:0-720 GCF_000517525.1 Limulus polyphemus | reverse complement strand
CGCTTCACAACAGTCACTTTATCTAGGCCCGGTCCGAACCACTTCTCAACAGTCACTTCATCCACGCCTGGTCCGAACCGCTTCACACCAGTCACTTTATCCAGGCCCTACCCGAATCTTTTCTAACTTGATGGTAACTTGTAAAAGATTTTTCTTCTGTTAGTTTAGGGATGTTTACCTGTTCGTCACCTAATGTAAACGTTGGTAGTAACTCGAAAAAGAGGTGTAAATCATTCCGCCATATATCAATGTTATCGAGTAAAACAAAGAGGCTGACATAGAAAAGGTTGCCAGTTTATAATCAAACATTTCTGAACCCTCGGTTTCGCTAAACCTTCCCTTACCCGATTGTAAACAATTTTTTCACAATTTCAGTTCAAAATGTTCCGTACTTAAGAAACGTGTCAACCACGTGTTTAGAGCTTTTAACTTCTGACCATTCTTCAAAGCGTGTAATCTCGAGAGCAATGTTGAAAGTATTCTTTAATAGTTTAGAGAACCGAACCAAACTGATTTATTTTCACGTTTATTATAAACAATGTACATTTTATTGTGAAAGTTCATGTAAAACTTACTCTAAGGATCACTTAACGTACTGTACGTATCAATATACTGTACGTGAACGTGGTGAATTAGTGTATACACCTTACATCAGAATATGGAGGGAGAATCAAATATATATTGTAAATATGAAAGTGATGGGTCAGAGTAAATACTGTA
>NW_013695766.1:0-720 GCF_000517525.1 Limulus polyphemus | reverse complement strand
CTAATTTAGCCTGAGCAGGCTAAATTAGCTGTTTTTGTACGTGAGAATGGGTCCTCAGGCTAAATTAACTGTTTTTATACGTGGGAATGGGTCCTCAGGCTAAATTAACTGTTTTTGTACGTGAGAATGGGTCCTCAGGCTAAATTAACTGTTTTTATACGTGAGAATGGGAAGGACCCATTTTCACGTATAAAAACAGTTAATTTAGCCTGAGGTCCCATTCTCACGTACAAGAACAGTTAATTTAGCCTGAGGACCCATTCCCACGTATAAAAACAGTTAATTTAGCCTGAGGACCCATTTTCACGTATAAAAACAGTTAATTTAGCCTGAGGACCCATTCTCACGTACAAGAACAGCTAATTTAGCCTGAGCTCCCATTCCCACGTATAAAAACAGTTAATTTAGCCTGAGGACCCATTCTCACGTACAAAAACAGTTAATTTAGCCTGAGGTCCCATTCTCACGTACAAAAACAGTTAATTTAGCCTGAGGACCCATTCTCACGTACAAAAACAGTTAATTTAGCCTGAGGTCCATTCTCACGTACAAAAACAGTTAATTTAGCCTGAGGTCCAATTCTCACGTACAAAAACAGCTAATTTAGACTGAGGTCCCATTCTCACGTATAAAAACAGCTAATTTAGCCTGAGGTCCCATTCCCACGTACAAAAACAGCTAATTTAGCCTGAGCTCCCATTCTCACTTACAAAAACAGCT
>NW_013695765.1:0-720 GCF_000517525.1 Limulus polyphemus | reverse complement strand
GGTAGTTTAAACAGTATTACTACTTTAGACATTTCCTGGTAGTTTAAACAGTATTACTACTTTAGACTACTTACTTATAGTTGAAACAGTATCACTACTTTAGACTTTTTACTTATAGTTTAAACAGTGTTACTACTTTAGACTTTTTACTTATAGTTTAAACAGTGTTACTACTTTAGACATCTCTTGGTAGTTTAAACAGTATTACTACTTTAGACTACTTACTTATAGTTGAAACAGTATCACTACTTTAGACATTTCCTGGTAGTTTAAACAGTGTTACTACTTCTGACATTTCCTGGTAATTTAAACAGTGTTACTACTTTAGACATTTCCTGGTAGTTTAAACAGTGTTACTACTTTAGACATTTCCTGGTAGTTTAAACAGTGTTACTACTTTAGACATCTCTTGGTAGTTTAAACAGTATTACTATTTTAGACATCTCCTGGTAGTTTAAACAGTGTTACTACTTTAGACATCTCCTGGTAGTTTAAACAGTGTTACTACTTTAGACTATTTAATTATAGTTTAAACAGTGTTACTAATTTAGACATTTCCTGGTAGTTTAAACAGTGTTACTACTTTAGACATTTCCTGGTAGTTTAAACAGTGTTACTACTTTAGACATCTCTTGGTAGTTTAAACAGTATTACTATTTTAGACATCTCTTGGTAGTTTAAACAGTGTTACTACTTTAGACATTTCCTGGTAGTTTAAAC
>NW_013695764.1:0-720 GCF_000517525.1 Limulus polyphemus | reverse complement strand
TGAAAGTTGGTAATGTGTTAGTGTTATTTTATTGTATCGTTAAACAATAAACTACAAATATATGAAGGTTGGTAATGTGTTAGTGTTATTTTATTGTATCGTTAAACAATAAACTACAAATATATGAAGGTTGGTATTGTGTTAGTGTTATTTTATTGTATCGTTAAACAATAAACTACAACTATATGAAGGTTGGTAATGTGTTAGTGTTATTTTATTGTATCGTTAAACAATAAACTACAAATATATGAAGGTTGGTAATGTGTTAGTGTTATTTTATTGTATCGTTAAACAATAAACTACAAATATATGAAGGTTGGTAATGTGTTGGTGTTATTTTATTGTATCGTTAAACAATAAACTACAAATATATGAAGGTTGGTGTTAGTGTGATTTTATTGTATCGTTAAACAATAAACTACAAATATATGAAGGTTGGTAATGTGTTATTGTTATTTTATTGTATCGTTAAACAATAAACTACAAATATATGAAGGTTGGTAATGTGTTATTGTTATTTTATTGTATCGTTAAACAATAAACTACAAATATATGAAGGTTGGTAATGTGTAAATTACGGATATCGACTGGGTATAGAAACCCATTATAAGCCTTCAGACTTACCGCTGTACAACTTTGGGGGGCATTAAAAACATGGAAAATGTAAAAAATTACTTACAATTAGGGACCATTTACAAAATTAATGTTTATAAAACAAAC
>NW_013695763.1:0-720 GCF_000517525.1 Limulus polyphemus | reverse complement strand
GGAACAAAGTAACAAGACGGATACTCACACGAAACAGCGCTTCCGCTGAACTTCCGCTTTCTAACAGGGGCTGGACGTCTGGAAACCTTAAAACGTCGTCCAAGTTCCGTATGTGATCGTTTTGTTGTTCGAGTAAAAGAGTAGATCTAAGATGGCCGCCAAAACTTGCCATGAACACCAATACGGCCAGCAACCAGAACGCTAGAAGCAGCCTCATGGTGACAAGCTCGGGAAGTCGTGTCAAACCTTCAACATATGCAATGAAACAATGATTGGCAGTCTGAGTAAGATGAAAAATATATCTCTTTGATAAAAAACTTTATTATAACGTTGTACGTTAATCATAGTTTCTTTCATTACCCAATCGAGCCTTCCCCCGGTGGGACAGTGGTAAATTCACGGACTTGCAACGCTAAAATCTGGGGTTCGATTCCTTGCAGTGGATACAGCAGACAGTCCAATGTGGCTTTGCTATAAGAAAAACACAAACACACGTTTCTTTATGGGTCCCTCGCTGGGACAGCGGTAAGCCTACGGATTTACAACGCTAAAATCTGGGGTTCGATTCCTTGCAGTGGATGCAGCAGACAGTCCAATGTGGCTTTGGACTAATACAATGGGTAAAAGGTACAGCAATGATTTTGGTGTAACAGAAAAGCTTTTAATGTTAAGTAAACAACGTAAATGTATTTAAAACATCATTGTCATGTGCGCCGGATC
>NW_013695762.1:0-720 GCF_000517525.1 Limulus polyphemus | reverse complement strand
GTTTTATCCTTTAATTAAAATGCAAATCAAACAAACCTACTTTGAATCATTTTAAAGGTTTCGTAGCGTCCGTAGCTCGTTTTTCTAGTTTCAGTTTGCGTCTCGCAAGCTTACTTTAGTAAAACAAGCTTTAGTGGATATTATACACAATGAGATGATGAATATAAAAAAAGATAGCCTTTCATATTCATTACGCTAATGCTCCTCCATTTATAACAAAAATCAATATGTTTTTTTATTGTTAGTGGTATTTAACTAATGAGAACACATACTGAATTTTAATTTTTCTTCACTTTAAATGGCAAGGTTCAGCTTCTGTTTACGTTTCTTGTTTTCCGACGTACTTTTTTGTGACTGATTTTTTTCTTAGCTTTGTTTTTTCTCTTATATGAAATATTTCTAATTCCGTTATCGAATATGCTCGCGCTTTGAGCCGTGAGAGCGTTATAATATGACGGCCAATACCACTATTAGTTCGTCAAGCATAGCCTAAGAGTTGGTGGAGATTGGTGTCGACTAGCTGCTTTCCCCCTGGTTTATCAATTCAAAATTAGGGGCGGATAGCGCAGACAACTTTCAAGAAGTTTTGCGCAAAATTACTCAACCAAATAAAATATTTCTAGTTGAATGTTACTTAAAGAGAAAATGAACTAGTTTTCTGACTTTGAATATTTTCACTTAGACCTGTCCAGTGTTACTTGTACCTGATGTGACATGTTT
>NW_013695761.1:0-720 GCF_000517525.1 Limulus polyphemus | reverse complement strand
GAAACAAATATTGCCAAGGGTAATTAAGTGGGGTATAAAAGACTGGAGCAAGCAAGAAAAAAATCAGATGAATGCTTAGATGGGCATAGGAAGAAACCTTGGCAGTCGAGTAATAGCTATAAGTGTGAGAAGAGGCAAGTACGTTTTGGAAAACGCACCCATCACAGTTGAATTAATTTGCTAAAAAATACACCATTGTCTATCATATTCTCTTTAATCTTTCATTTCATTTAAAACTATACTTTTTTTAATATTCTACAACAAAGGATACGTTCGGAGTATTCTAATCAGATGTGGTAGCCTTGCCATCATTTCCAATCTTTTACTCTGTTCTGGTTTCCGAGTCATCTCTCTCAAAATGTTTGCGGCTTCTTTAGCTCGGATCTATAAAATTCAAAATAATTAAGTTTTATACTTTTGTTATAGCACGTTCTTCATAGACAGGATATGTACTTAAAAATATAAAAAAATAACTACATTCCTACATTTTAACAGTATATATGGTTTCCATTTCTATGATGAAGTACCATAAATCAACATGTTTGATTAAAATCTTTCTTGTACAAGTTTTGCTTTTAGCAACCATACAGTTGAACTGGTTTCTAATCCAATTGCAATTGGCATTCATTGTCAGCTGAAACAATTGTATAAATTTTTAAACCAGAATTTAAAATTAACAGTAGTTTTCTTTTAGGATCAATTTATATCATTAGTGTTGCA
>NW_013695760.1:0-720 GCF_000517525.1 Limulus polyphemus | reverse complement strand
TGTAACAACACATTAACTCAGTATATACGGGTGTTAACAATACTATTATGTAACAACACACTAACTCAGTACATACTGGTGTTAACAATACTATTATGTAACAACACACTAACTCAGTACATACGGGTGTTAACAATACTATTATGTAGCAACACACTAACTCAGTACATACTGGTGTTAACAATACTATTATGTAACAACACACTAACTCAGTACATACTGGTGTTAACAATACTATAATGTTACTTATCTGAAGCTAGAGAACACTATATGAAGCTTTAGGGGAAGACAAGAGTAAATTCTGTTTATCGGTTCACCATAAACTATCAAAAATATTAATTTCAAAACAAAATAATCTTATATTACAATATAATAACAAAACAAAATAGTCTTATATTACAATATAATAACAAAACAAAATAGTCTTATTTAAACATAATTACAATATAATAACAAAACAAAATAGTCTTATATTACAATATAATAACAAAACAAAATAGTCTTATATTACAATATAATAACAAAACAAAATAGTCTTATTTAAACATAATTACAATACAATAACAAAACAAAATTTAAAAAATCTAATTACTTGAATAATAGTTTATAAAATGATTGATCTTGCAAACTGTTTTGAAAGAAACAAACTCAGACACAGACAGATATTGCGATATACACCGAACCGCCCCCCCCCCCAGTGGCACAGCGGTATGTCTGCGG
>NW_013695759.1:0-720 GCF_000517525.1 Limulus polyphemus | reverse complement strand
TAAAACAACTCAAAAATGTATATTTTGGGCTCCTGAGTATCATTTACAGCAATCAAGATGAAAATTCGCACAAATATAAATTTTCGTTCGTCCAATACATTGACATAAAAAGTTTAATTTGCCATTTCAAGTCCTTTTAAGGAGGTCAGAGCTCACAAAAAAGCATAATTCTGAGGGTTTTGGTTAATTACTCGGCCGTATTTTGACCAATTTACATGGGATTTGGAACAAAGATACTTTTTTTACAGGTTCTAAAAAGAAGCATAAATAACTTTGGAATTTTTATCTTTTGCTCAGTTTTTCAGCGAGGAAAGCACAATTTCGGTTTTCGTGAACTATTCATGTGTATGTCAACCAACTTACATGACATTTGGTACTTTATGTGTATGTCAACCAACTTACATGGGATTTAGTACTTTATGTGTATGTCAACCAACTTACATGGGATTTAGTACTTTATGTGTATGTCAACCAACTTACATGGGATTTGGTACTTTATGTGTATGCGAACCAACTTACATGGGATTTGGTACTTTATGTGTATGCGAACCAACTTGCATAGGATTTGGTACTTTATGTGTATGTCAACCAACTTACATGGGATTTAGTACTTTATATGTATGTCAACCAACTTACATGATAATTGGTACTTTATGTGTATGTCAACCAACTTACATGGAGTTTGGTACTTTATGTGTGTGTCAACCAACTAACATGGAA
>NW_013695758.1:0-720 GCF_000517525.1 Limulus polyphemus | reverse complement strand
TGAGAAGACTTTCATGTTCAAAGGTCAACACAAAGGGTGAGAAGACTTTCATGTTCAAAGGTCAACATAAAGGGTGAGAAGACTTTCATGTTCAAAGGTCAACATAAAGAGTAAGAAGACTTTCATGTTCAAAGGTCAACATAAAGAGTAAGAAGACTTTCATGTTCAAAGATCAACATAAAAATGAGAAGACTTTCATGTTCAAAGGTCAATATAAAGGGTGAGAAGACTTTCATGTTCAAAGGTCAACATAATGAGTAAGAAGACTTTCATGTTCAACGGTCAACACAAAGGGTGAGAAGACTATCAACACAATGGTTAAACTATTTGAGTTCGAGTAACTACTGTTCAGAAATATCTCTTCAGATACTGGTTTTGATTTCATTATCCTCACATTTCTGATGTTCTGAAAAATAGATAAAAAATATCTAGAACATCCAAAAGCAGAAGACATAAGATGAAACTGTTGGAAAACAATCCGCAGCTAGATTATGATAATATAGCTTACGATAAGAAAAACAATCCTTCTTTCAGTGAACGCCCCACTTAGAGTAGAGGGAGGAACAGAGCAATAAAGTTAGTTTAATACGTGAGGTATTTACAGATAATGGCAAGATTACAGAAAAACTGTAAATACAAGCAAAAAGGGGTATATTGTACGGGTAAGATGGGTCAGATAGAATGTAATAATAAACTAGTAATCGGGTAAGATGGGTCAGG
>NW_013695757.1:0-720 GCF_000517525.1 Limulus polyphemus | reverse complement strand
TAGTACACAATATATCATTGTTGTAAGTGTCACTGAGACAAGGGTAAGTTACTAGGTAGTACACAATATATCATTGTTGTACGTGTCACTGATACAAAGGTAAGTTACCAGGTAGTACACAATATATCATTGTTGTAAGTGTCACTGAGACAAGGGTAAGTTACTAGGTAGTACACAATATGTCATTGTTGTACGTGTCACTGATACAAAGGTAAGTTACCAGGTAGTACACAATATATCATTGTTGTAAGTGTCACTGAGACAAGGGTAACTTACCAGGTAATACACAATATATCATTGTTGTACATGTCACTGAGACAAAGGTAAGTTACCAGATAGTACACAATATATCATTGTTGTAAGTGTCACTGAGACAAGGGTAAGTTACTAGGTAGTACACAATATATCATTGTTGTAAGTGTCACTGAGACAAGGGTAAGTTACCAGCTAGTACACAATATATCATTGTTGTACATGTCACTGAGACAAGGGTAACTTACTAGGTAGTACACAATATATCATTGTTGCACGTGTCACTGATACAAAGGTAAGTTACCAACTAGTACACAATACATCATTCTTGTAAGTGTCACTGAGACAAAGTCAAGTTAACAGGTAATACACAAGACATCATTCTTGTAAGTGTCACTGAGATAAAGTCAAGTTAACAGGTAATACACAAGACATCACTGTTGTACGTGTTACCGAGATAAAGTCAAG
>NW_013695756.1:0-720 GCF_000517525.1 Limulus polyphemus | reverse complement strand
AACCCTTTACAATAATACAACTTATGCTTGTGATAACTGTTTAACAGTATATACAAAAACATTACTTGTTTTGTCTGTTTGTCGTTTGGCAGAATTAAAATACCAGTATCTTACTTCTTCCGTTTAAAATCTGTCAGAGTGCGAAAAAAAAAAGGACAAACATACTACATAGTTTTCTACGAATCACCTAACTCACTAGGCTAAGATCTATGGTAGACGTATACGGTTGTAGTTCCGTTTATTCATCATTACCGATTTGTAAAATACCAAAAATGAGACTGTGAAGACACATACGACATAAAAGTATTCGTACTCGGGTTGACACCGGGGATTCAGATGGTGGATAAAGTCTTATATGCCGGAGTTATTAGCGTAGAAGTTCCGTACTCAAATGTGATGTGGACATATGAGGTCATAGGCTTACATTCTAGGGTAGAAACATGTGTTCTATAGGGTTCATACATATGAGTACATAAGGTCCTGTGGTAGAAATTTGTATTCTATAGGGTTCATACATATGAGTACATAAGGTTTGGGGATAGAAATCTGTATCCTATAGATTTGATACATGTGAGTATATAACGTCCTGGGGTAGAAACTTGTATCCTATATGTTTGATACATATCGACACATAAGGTCCTCGGGTAGAAACTTGTATTCTATAGGGTTCATACATATGAGTACATAACGTCCTGGGATAGAAATCTGTATCCTATAAAT
>NW_013695755.1:0-720 GCF_000517525.1 Limulus polyphemus | reverse complement strand
GTCATTTATTCTAGTTTTACTAGTACCGACAAGTTCGATCAGCTATTAAAAGATAAGTCGGTTTTCTAGTTTTCCTAGTACCGGCAAGTTGGATCAGCTATTAAAAGGTAAGTCGGTTTTCTAGTTTTCCTAGTACTAGGCAAGTTGGATCAGCTACTAAACTATAGATTAGATTTATAGGTTTCTTAGTACCGACAAGTTGGATCAACTATTAAAAGATAGGTCAGTTTCTAGGTTCCCAGTTACCGCTAAAGAAATGACATGTTCTTCATTGCTACGCTACACTACTAAGAGTTATTTATTGGTTACTACATAAGAACACTGAAAACTTCAAAAAAATTCAACAGAATAATTTCCATTATGTATAACTGAAAAACATTCAACATATAATAAACACTTATTAACACCTATATTGGAAAACAAAACAACACTGTATATTTGTTTTGTTTGTATTCAACTTAGGTTTGCCCATAACTAGCTGTCTTCCTCTTGGCGATTTTACCTTTAGTCTAATTTGTATTAGTGTTGAATATTTTGTAGAGATCAGCTACTTGAATTTAGAACAGGACAACGTTCAGATTTCTATTAAACCAACAATACAGGGAAGTTAATGTTGCACATACGTAAACTTCAAACAGTTGTACGTTATAGATGGAACGTTGGCCACACGTAAACTCCAAAAAGTTGTACGTTATAGATGAAACGTTGGCCACACGTAAA
>NW_013695754.1:0-720 GCF_000517525.1 Limulus polyphemus | reverse complement strand
AACATCTTAAAATGTTTCGTCTTATACGACATTTATTATTACTCTGGTGGTTTTCTTAGTTTGATTTAAACCTATATATGTATATACAGCTTGATTTAAACCTACACATATATATAGTTTGATTTAAACCTACATATATCTAGATATATATATACATATAGTTTGATTTAATCCTACATATGTACATATATTTTGATTTAAACCTACACATGTATACATATAGTTTGATTTAAACCTACACATGTATACATACAGTTTGATTTAAACCTACACATGTATACATATAGTTCGATTTCAACCTATATATGCATACATATAGTTTGATTAAAACCTACATATGTACATATAGTTTGATTTAAACCTACACATGTATACATACAGTTTGATTTAAACCTACACATGTATACATATAGTTTGATTTAAACCTACACATGTATACATATAGTTTGATTTAAACCTACACATGTATACATACAGTTTGATTCAAACCTACACATGTATACATATAGTTTGATTTAAACCAACACATGTATACATACATTTTGATTTAAGCTTACATATATATATATACGCAGTTTGATTTAAGCTTACATATATATATATACGCAGTTTGATTTAAGCCTACATATATGCATACATTTTGATTTAAGCTTACATATATATATATACGCAGTTTGATTTAAGCCTACATATATGCATACATTTTGATTTAAGCTTACA
>NW_013695753.1:0-720 GCF_000517525.1 Limulus polyphemus | reverse complement strand
ATATTTTGTTTTCTTACTAGAACTCTTAGATCTTTAACACATTTGCTTGTGTGTTTTTGACGTTCATTGCTGACAAACTATTGTTTGTCATGAAAATAATGAACACTTTATAACTGGTGCGGTAGGAAAGCAGAATCTATAATATAAAAAGAAGTATGTGAAAGAAAAGTAGAACAATTTTATAGCTTATCAAAGTAGCAGATATTCCTAAAAAAGATATATTTATTAGAAAAGTTTCGCTCTAACGTAAGGTGGATTTTTGAAGTTATTTCTCTGTGCACTTTAAACGTTTTAATGCGAGGTAAGAGCTTCATGGATATATACTGGCATTATTCCAAAAATCACTGTTTTTGATGTGATTTTATTAATATAGTCCACGACACATAAAGAGTCAACATATTGATTATTTTATAACAGCCTGTGTGTTTAATGAAAGGAAGTATTGTGTGAACATAGCAATTGTAGAGAAGAAAGAAAAATAAATTTTTTTTAACGAGCTGACGTATGTCACAAACTTAGAAATATCACACTTTCTTCAAACGAATCTACCAAATAGTAAGACACATTGCAATAATAAAATGATGCTTCCGTGAGGATGACGATAATGATATATATCACAGGGTTCTGTGAACATGATGATATTGATATATACCACAGGGTTCTGTGAACATGACGATAATGATATATTCCACAGAGTTCTGTGAACATGACGATAATGAT
>NW_013695752.1:0-720 GCF_000517525.1 Limulus polyphemus | reverse complement strand
GGCAGATGGGAAAATGTACGGTCACCATTTCTTTTGAGGTGATAACAATACTTTAATTAAAGTTGATATCTACAGCCTTGAATTTTACTATAGGTTACAACAATATGTAGAGATCAATGGCTACTTTTATGTAAAATGCCTAGAATGTAAACTCTAGTGGGCATGTTATTCACTATAATATTGTATTTTATAGTTGACTACACAATAGGGAATGTGTTTTTGATGTTTAATCTTTGATTAAATAAAAACAACATCTATGAACATTTAGACATTTCCTCCATAATGTCTAACATCTGTCAACCTAAACAAAATGTTTCCTTCTAAATAACGTAGTCAACAAAACAGGACACTGAGCATAACCATTTCGTAAACATCGCTTTCCGCCATTTCTTGAACTACTCTCATCTGACCGAAAAGTGAGATTTGACTGTTTCTCTTATAGCGCACCCAAAGCTACATTATCAATGCAAAATTACCCGTACAGCGGACGCGAAGAATGAACCATCGGATTCATAGTCTGGGCACGTTAACCAGTTGGCCACGTAAAGCCCTGACAAATGGATATAATAACTATTTTATAAATACCGTCGAAATCATTTCCTAATTTTAATATCACGTTCCTTTGTGATATTTAATATAAAAAATGTACTTTTACTTCTATGTACTGTGTTTTTACCCTAGACGACGTTACTTTATACTTTTTTCAGAAATAGATGGCCC
>NW_013695751.1:0-720 GCF_000517525.1 Limulus polyphemus | reverse complement strand
AATCCACGTAAGTGGCCAAGATCTCTGTGGTAACCCTCTTCTGAACCTTCAACTTAGCTGGATAGATTGCTTGTTTTTTTCTCTGGGTGAAGCTTCACTCTAACTCAACAATGATTGTCTCACAGTTTTAAAGTAACATTTACCTCAAGTGATTAATAGAGTTTAGGGCTCTCTAGACTCAAGACCAATCATTTTACAGCCACCCTTGACAAATATACTTCAGCCTAACAACAATTCTATGATTGGTAGGTGAATTATATTTTAACAAACTTACAACATAGAAAGCCAGATAAATAATAATAGTTATAGGACAATGCGTTCTATGTGCACATTATTATTTTGTGTTCTAAGTTGCATATATTTGAAAAAATAAACAAATATTTTATGTACCACTGTCATTGTTAAACAAAATTCCATTGGAGCCAAGAGCAAAAAACAAGAGGCCAGACATAAGTACTAAATTTGTTTTTATTTATTGTTATAAAAATAACTAAAATGTAAAACTTATTAGGTTAGTTAAGAAAACATAAATTTAAAACACTTTCTCAGTGAGGTCTGCCCGTGAAGTGGTCATGACTCATTGTAATTCACTTATGTAACTAGCTAGGTGCTCGTCGGATGATTTAGCTTTGTTATTCAGGTTTAGTAGTTAGACATTGTTTAAAGAACAATTAAATGAAAGCAGATATGGAAAAAATAGAGAACTTAAGGATTTAGGAT
>NW_013695750.1:0-720 GCF_000517525.1 Limulus polyphemus | reverse complement strand
GTAAATAGACAACCACTGAACTCTGCTTAAAGAGATATAGGTAAATAGGCAACCACTGAACACTGCTTAAAGATATTTAAGCAAATAGACAACCACTGAACTCTGCTTAAAAAGATATAGGCAAATAGACAACCACTGAACACTGCTTAAAGAGATATAGGCAAATAGACAACCACTTAACACTGCTTAAAGAGATATAGGCAAATAGACAACCACTGAACACTGCTTAAAGAGATATAGGCAAATAGACAACCACTGAAAACTGCTTAAAGAGATATAGGTAAATAGAAAACCACCGAACTCTGCTTAAAGAGATATAGGCAAATAGACAAACACTGAACACTGCTTAAAGAGATATAGGCAAATAGACAACCACTGAACACTGCTTAAAGAGATATAGGCAAATAGACAACCACTGAACACTGCTTAAAGAGATATAGGCAAACAGACAACCACTGAACACTGCTTAAAGAGATATAGGTAAATAGACAACCACTGAACACTGCTTAAAGAGATATAGGCAAATAGACAACCACTGAACACTGCTTAAAGAGATATAGGTAAACAGACAACCACTGATCACTGCTTAAAGATATTTAGGCAAATAGACAACCACTGAGCACTGCTTAAAGAAATATAGGCAAATAGACAACCACTGAACACTGCTTAAAGAGATAAAGGTAAATAGACAACCACTGAATACTGCTTAAAGAGATATAG
>NW_013695749.1:0-721 GCF_000517525.1 Limulus polyphemus | reverse complement strand
CAAATTTGGTGAAGAATCATCAATTTAGGACCCTCTGGTAACAAGAAATCGAAAAACAATCAGTAACCAAAAGCTTCACTGCAGTACAAATACGCTTTCAGAAAAGCCAATAAAAGAGTAACATAAAACGACCACAAAAGTCGCAAAAATGATAATAGAAGGCTAGAATTTTGCATGTAAATACGCAAGTATGCAACGAACGTTCATACAAAATTTGGAGATGATCCGTCCAAATGGAACGAAGTAATGGTACAAAACGTAAAACGTTCCATAACTCCTTTAATACAAACAGTAGGAATGTAAACCTCGTTATATTACTATGCAACGTTAAAGTGTACCTACATATCAAATTTGGTGAAGAATCATCAATTTAGGACCCTCTGGTAACAAGAAATCGAAAAAGAATCAGTAACAAAAAGCTTCCCTGCAGTACACATACGCTTTCAGAAAAAGCCAATAAAAGAGTTACATAAAACGACCACAAAAGTCGCAAAAATGATAATAGAAGGCTAGAATTTTGCATGTAAATACGCAATTATGCAACGAACGTTCAAACAAAATTTGGAGATGATCCGTCCAAATGGAACGAAGTACTGGTACAAAACGCAAAACGTTCCATAACTCCTTTAAAACAAAGAGTAGGAAGGTAAAACTCTGCATGTTACTGCGCAACGTTAAGGTGTACCTTTATACCAAATTTGGTGAAGAATCATCAATTTAG
>NW_013695748.1:0-721 GCF_000517525.1 Limulus polyphemus | reverse complement strand
TACAAAGTATACAATAGAAATTAACAGTACGTGTATTTTACTAGTGTACATAACGGATATTAATAACTGTAATTCATTGCATATAAACTTAAGTTTCATGGTATGACAAGTATCTGATAACAGTATATATATATATATATATACACATGATTCCGTGTATAGTTATAAATATATTTTTAAAAACTCGATGAAATTCAACGAGTACACAAGAAAAGTCTCACTTTCTGCTCTGCCCTATAACCTCTGTTACAACACAGGCAGCTAAGCTATAGCACGATAAAGTACGAAACGACAAATGTTTCAGCCACCCGACCTTTTATCACGAAATAATTCCAACTTTTGGACGGGTAGCCTTCACCCGGACTTTAAAAGGTCAACGTTTCGACAAATTGACCAGTTTTAATAACGTTTCTTTCTTACTTATCAAACACGATAAACGTTCAAAACGTTATTTTGAAAACTGCTTTAAGTCTTCACGTTTTCTATTAGTATTACCCCTTCCCATAGTGATTCATCCGTAAGCCTAAAGGCTTATAATGCTAAAAACTGGGTTTCGATACCCGTGGTGGGCACAGCATAGATAGCCCGATGTGTAACTTTGTGCTTAAAAACAAACGAACCATCAATATTGTGAATTTATTGCTACGAATACAAGATTATTTTATTAACGAACCATTAATATTGTGAATTAATTGCTACAAATACAAGATTATTTTGTTAA
>NW_013695747.1:0-721 GCF_000517525.1 Limulus polyphemus | reverse complement strand
AGATTTAACATACTAATACCAGGCTCCCGATAGAGATGGCACCAAGCCCTCAGATTTAACATACTAATACCAGGCTCCCGATATAGATGGCACCAAGCCCTCAGATTTAACATACTAATACCAGACTCCCGATAGAGATGGCACCAAGCCCTCAGATTTAACATACTAATACCAGACTCCCTATGTTTTCCCAGAAAATACAAAGATGAATAAAGTACATATTTTTTGAACTTCCTCATTATTTTGTTTTCATAACCTCAACAACTTTCATTGAATATTAATTAATGAAACATTTTCCGACAAGAATACATACAATAGAAGATTGATAGCAGAGGACTGTGTACGTATTTTGTGAAATAAAAATTAGGAGTAAGAAGTGGGGAGTGCTCATAATTCAAGGGGGATGTAAATCATACGTAGTTTAAGCACTGTGTAGTGCTCATAATTCAAGAGGGAGTGTAAATCATACGTAGTTTAAGCACTGTATAGTGCTCATAATTCAAGGGGGAGTGTAAATCATACGTAGTTTAAGCACTGTATAGTGCTCATAATTCAAGGGGTGTAAACCACACATAGATTAAGCAGTGGGGAGTGCTGATATATCAAGAGGGAGTGTGAATCACATGTAATTTAAGCACTGGGGAGTGTAAATCATATGTAGATTAAGTATTAGATATTATTAGCAGTATATATATAAATACGTTTTTGGTTGTTTTCGTGT
>NW_013695746.1:0-721 GCF_000517525.1 Limulus polyphemus | reverse complement strand
GAACAGAAGACATCATGGGGTTAAAATCAAACTATTAATAGAATCGAAGACATTCTCGAGTTACAGAGTAACTGTTAACAAAACCGAAGACATCATCAGGTTACAGTGTAACTGCTAACAGAACAAAAGACGTCCTCAGATTACAATGTAACTGTTAACGGAACCGAAGATATTCTCAGGCTTGTTAATAGTTACACTGTGAACAGAAGACATCATGGGGTTAAAATCAAACTATTAATAGAATCGAAGACATTCTCGGGGTACAAAGAAACTATTAACGGAACCAAGGACGACCTTGTGTTACAGTAACAGTATCAATTAGTAATCCAAGAATAGAGGTTAGTAGACTAAATTTCTGAAGTAAAAGCCCAAAATCATAGTCACAGTCAACTTTTATCTATTCCACACTTACGAAGTGAAAGTCTAAGTTACGCTGGGTCTCTTAAACATTTCATTTAACTTGTCAACGAAGTGAAAGTCTAAGTTACGCTGGGTCTCTTAAACATTTCATTTAACTTGTCAACAGGTAACATCTCTAATTTTGATTGATTTAACTTGTCAACAGGTAACATCTCTAATTTTGATTGATTTAACTTGTCAACAGGTAACATCTCTAATTTTGATTGAGTTTTTTTCCTTTTTTTTTCTTCGCATCAAAAGTACGGAGACTTTATTTGATGAAAAAACATACTTAACTTTTATGGCCCCCTAGTGGCACAGC
>NW_013695744.1:0-721 GCF_000517525.1 Limulus polyphemus | reverse complement strand
TTTACTAATCTTTTCCATTTGTACTTCATGCTGATGTACTCTCTCTCCTTGTCCTTCTTGCCACTGTTGCTGACTTTCCTGTAACTGTTGGAGACAGAAGATATACCATAAGCTTATAGTTTTAGTAAATGCTCTCTTACAAATTTTCTGTATAATTTGAATACACTTTAATATACACTACGATTGTATTGCTTGAATGATGTAAGTAATATAAGTAACACTTATGAAGCTTTACTTTATTGTCCTTCAAGTTGTGCTATGCTTCTATAAGAAGCCAAATGAAATAGATTTATGATGTTTAGGCTACAGATATTGGCCTAATTTCCGTTACTTGTGTAAAGATAACACACAAGAATCTGGACCAAGGCTTTGTTTTTAATGCCCAGACAATAATTTACAGCTTTCAACACTACATTACTAACTGAACTTCTGAGTTGACCAAGCATTTACAATCCTGTATTTAACTATATAAGGCAAATGTTCTGAGTGTTTTTGCTATCTTGCATCTTTCCTTAAGTTGTGTAACTATGAATGAACATGTTATTTTTGGAAATGTAGGTAACATCGATGAGTACCTATGAATTCTTAGGACTTTGCAGACCACCTAAAACTTATCAGTAGTTGATGAGAAGTGACTAAAGAAACTTTTCTGCCAGCAAAACCTCCAACATTCAATCTTTTTTCTTGCTCCAAAGTTCAGTCATAAAACTACCTGGCAAAC
>NW_013695743.1:0-721 GCF_000517525.1 Limulus polyphemus | reverse complement strand
CGACATTTATACGACAACTTATCTTACTAGCACCACATTCACACGACAACTTATCTTACTAGCACCACATTTATACGACAACTTATCTTACTAGCACCACATTTATACGACAACTTATCTTACCAGCACCACATTCACCACGACAACTTATCTTACTAGCCTTATCTTACCAGCACCACATTTATACGACAACTTATCTTACCAGCACCACATTCACACGACAACTTATCTTACTAGCACCACATTTATACGACAACTTATCTTACTAGCACCACATTTATACGACAACTTATCTTACTAGCACCACATTCACACGACAACTTATCTTACTAGCACCACATTTATACGACAACTTATCTTACCAGCACCACATTTATACGACAACTTATCTTACCAGCACCACATTTATACGACAACTTATCTTACTAGCACCACATTTATACAACTTATCTTACCAGCACCACATTTATACGACAACTTATCTTACCAGCACCACATTTATACGACAACTTATCTTACTAGCACCACATTTATGTATAAATGTGGTGCTAGTAAGATAAGTTGTCGTATAAATGTGGTGCTAGTAAGATAAGTTGTCGTGACAACTTATCTTACCAGCACCATATTTATACAACTTATCTTACCAGCACCACATTCACACGACAACTTATCTTACTAGCACCACATTTATACGACAACTTATCTTACTAGCACCACATTT
>NW_013695742.1:0-721 GCF_000517525.1 Limulus polyphemus | reverse complement strand
AGAGAATGTTCATCTTTTCCATAAAATTGGGTGCTCAAACAGAGCAACATATATAAAACGCAAGTTACAGCTACAATTTGTATCTTTCGTTGATGTATAATGTTAGTTCGTCGTACCAGAACAAATCTACCATTTTTCTGCTTTACATCCCAGTTCTTATTCATCTTATATTAATAACCTTTTGGTTCCAGCCTGTTTGTTATATCTCAAAAGTAATATTCGAAACCTAAATCCTCATCTCTAATAAACCTAAATTTAAAAAAAATCAACGTTTTTTTGTGACACAAGTGTTCGTCTACAGAAACACAAGTTTCAAACGTTCTTGGCTAAACCTTGGTGCATATATATTGAAATATATTTCTTGATTGCTTTAGCTTTTAACTTTATGACAAGTACGTTTCAAACCCGGTTGCGGTCCCTTAGAACAAGTTACGTTCAAGACTTAAATTTTTTTATCTGAGCATGCTGTATTTTATTGGAGCTATCTTTCACAACTTACTGTTTTTATTATGTACGTCTTTATTCAACCTTCTGTTTTTCTTTCTATCTATTTAGCTGCCTTCCAGCCAGTCTGTCTGTCAATCCATCTATCAATATATATATATATATATCTTCCTCTCATTCTCCATCCATCCATTCAGCTTTTTTGTTAGCTTTCAATTTCACAATATATGTATTCATTCTTTTCCTCTCTTTCTCTATCCATCCATCCAGCTTTTTC
>NW_013695741.1:0-721 GCF_000517525.1 Limulus polyphemus | reverse complement strand
TTACTGGTAACAGTACATCTGTTGGGATATTACTAGATATCTGTGAACTACAGTTTACTATATCCTTACTGGTAACAGTACATCTATTGGGATATTACTAGACAGACATCTGTGAACTACAGTTTACTATATCCTCACTGGTAAATATACATCTGTTGGGGTATTACTAGACATCCGTGAACTATAGTTTACTATATCTTTACTGGTAACAGTACATCTGTTGGGATAATACTAGACATCTGTGAACTACAGTTTACTATATCCTTACTGGTAAAAGTACATTTGTTGGGATATTACTAGACATCTGTGAACTACGGTTTACTATATCCTTACTGGTAACAGTACATCTATTGGGATATTACTAGACATCTGTGAACTACAGTTTACTATATCCTTACTGGTAACAGTACATCTGTTGGGATAATACTAGACATCTGTGAACTACAGTTTACTATATCCTTACTGGTAAAAGTACATTTGTTGGGATATTACTAGACATCTGTGAACTACAGTTTACTATATCCTTACTGGTAAAAGTACATCTGTTGGGATATTACTAGACATCCGTGAACTACAGTTTACTATATCCTTACTGGTAAAAGTACATCTGTTGGGATATTACTAGACATCTGTGAACTACAGTTTACTATAGCCTTACTGGTAAAAGTACATATGTTGGGATATTACTAGACATCTGTGAACTACAGTTTACTATATCCTT
>NW_013695740.1:0-721 GCF_000517525.1 Limulus polyphemus | reverse complement strand
AACACAGTATTGTTAAATCTTGTGTCTTCTTATTGACAGTACACATTATTGATAAATCCTGTATCTTCTTATTGACAGGACACAGTATTGTTAAATCTTGTGTCTTCTTTTTGACAGTACACAGTATCGTTAAATCTTGTGTCTTCTTATTGACAGTACACATTATTGATAAATCCTGTATCTTCTTATTGACAGGACACAGTATTGTTAAATCTTGTGTCTTCTTCTTGACAGTACACAGTATCGTTAAATCTTGTGTCTTCTTATTGACAGTACACAGTATTGATAAATCCTTTATCTTCTTATTGACAGGACTCAGTATTGTTAAATCTTGTGTCTTTTTACTTACAGGACACAGTATTATTAAATCTTGTGTCTTCTTATTGACAGTACACAGTATTGATAAATCCTGTATCTTCTTATTGACAGGACTCAGTATTGTTAAATCTTGTGTCTTTTTACTTACAGGACACAGTATTATTAAATCTTGTGTCTTCTTGTTGACAGTACACAGTATTGATATATCCTGTATCTTCTTTTGACAAGACACAGTATTGTTAAATCTTATGACTTGTTATGATAGTACACAGTATCGTTAAATCTTGTGTCTTCTTATTGACAGTACACAGTGTTGATAAATCCTGTATCTTCTTATTGACAGGACACAGTATTGTTAAATCCTGTATCTTCTTATTGACAGGACACAGTATTGTTAAATCTT
>NW_013695739.1:0-721 GCF_000517525.1 Limulus polyphemus | reverse complement strand
AGGTCATCGTGATAGACAGTATTCAGACAACTGTGGTAGACGGTATTTATTCTACTATGGTAGACAGTATTCAAATAACTGTGATAGACAGTATTCAGACCACTTTGGTAGACAGTATTCAAATAACTGTGGTAGACGGTATTTATTCTACTGTCGTAGACAATGTTCAAATCATTATTGTAGACGGACACTACTCACGCAACTGAAGTAGAGAATACTTGAATTATTACACTTTATTGACGGATTTCATCGGAGTTGTTCATAATATTACACTAAACAAATTCTCACATTCTAAGTATGGTCAACTCGAAATGGTTTTGTAAACCAGAAATAGTAACGATATTAGCTATGTAATGATAAGTATATTGTTAAAGTCGGAAGTACAAATAAACGTAATTAATAAAAACGTTAAACAATTTTGTTCACCCTTTTCTTAATATTTATTTGACGTAATTTTTGTCATGTTTTAAGAGACAGAGTTATAAAAATGGTGTATGCTGTAACTAGTATTTGAAATGTTTCATTTTAAAAATATACTACAATATGATAATCTAGTTTATCATAGTTATGCTTGAGTGTTAAAAAATTGAAAAGAGAAAGACGAAAAAAAAATACATAATCATAAATCATTTTTATTGATTTGTTTTTAATTCTAACCACTTTACAAACTTTTTAATATATTTCTTGTCTATTGCTACTTCAGTTCCTGTATGCTGTGACC
>NW_013695738.1:0-721 GCF_000517525.1 Limulus polyphemus | reverse complement strand
ACCCTTTTTTTTCTTTCTTCTGGTGACCCGTGTGTCAGTTTAATCAGAGAACGTTCTCGAAATAACGAGGAAAACAAAGACTGCTATCTCAAAGTATTGTTAACTTTTAACAAGATAAATAGCTACCGTCTAATTCGAACAACTGTAAAGTGTTAGAACAGTTGAAGGAAAACTGGCACCATGTCCGATAGTGGACGTCATGACCAGTTTAACTAAAACAGCTAATCAAGAGATCCAATATTATGTCCAAACACATTTTTGCAACAACAAAGCACCACAAGGTTTGCTGTAACAGACCGATAGTCTATTGAGATATTGATTAAACATACAAAAAGATGTCGTTGTGGAGCATTTAAGATAAATACTGACACCTGTTGGCGTTAAAGTAAAATCAAGCTTACTTCGTCCCAATGTCTGTTACAGACTATTTTCTTGACTTATTAAAGTTCGGATTGCTCCTGAATTAAGTGACATCTAGTGATCATTATATTTATTACAGCCAATACTTTGACTGAATTAAGTACCACCTAGTTGTAATTTAGTTTATAACAGCCTATACCTTGATTGAATTAAGCACCCCTTAGTGGTCATTTTGTTTATAAAAGCCTATACCTTGATTGAATTAAGCATCTCTTAGTGGTTATTTTGTTTATTACAGCCTGTACCTTGACTGAATTAAGTACCACCTAGTGGTCATTTTGTTTACTACAGCCTATATCCT
>NW_013695737.1:0-721 GCF_000517525.1 Limulus polyphemus | reverse complement strand
TTCCGCTAACTTGTTCCAGTAGTAAACTTACAACTTGTCTCTTTCCTCTGTTAATTTGTTCCAGTAGTAAACTTACAACTTGTCTCTTTCTTCCGTTAATTTGTTCCAGTAGTAAACTTACAACTTGTCTCTTTCTTCCGTTAATTTGTTCCAGTAGTAAACTTACAACTTGTCTCTTTCCTCTGCCGCAACAACAACAAAATTGTTTTACAAAGTTGTGGGTGCATTATACGAGTGACAGTCAAATCCGACTGTTCGTTCAGACACGAGTAGTCCAAGAGTTTTCGGTGGGTGTCATTGAATGTTGCCTTCTCTATAGTCTATCAGTTCAAACTTAGTGCACAAAGACCTTGCATAACTTTGCGCGAAGATACGAAACGAACAAGTAACAGACAAACTTACCTCATCATATATATATATATTCCACATTGCATACTGTACAGGTCGTACAGCAACATTATTTTCTGTGTTACCAAACGCACTTGCAGTTAAATGCTAAAAGTAATCAAAAAATACAGTGGATGAATTCGATTCCCTAATCTTCTTTCATGTAGGTATATATAGGGTATTAGTATAGGGTATTAGTACTTGAATGACAGTGGAATGTAGAAATGGAATTGGCTTGATTAGCTCAGGTACCCTGTACGGTGTATACCTCAGAATATCTGATAATACAGTTTTACATTTGTGATTAATCTGGTGACTACTGGTATTAACTTTC
>NW_013695736.1:0-721 GCF_000517525.1 Limulus polyphemus | reverse complement strand
ATTTGTTAAGAATTTTTCTTTTTATTATTCCATCCTAGAAGATTTTAACGGGTGAGTTTAAGTCCTTATGTCTATTTATGTTCACAAGTCTGTAGCTTCTTCATTTGCAAGATTCACTACTAAGTAGTTTGTTACGTCGATGACCTTTTAACCTGTTGTTAGTTTCCATTCGGTGTTTCACAAGATCAAGTATCTGAAACTGCACTGGTAATTTTCAACACTCATATTACCATTCATGAAAAGAGCTCCATCTGTAGGTGTACAGAGGAACAATTGAACGAGTTTAATACGTTATTATATGAACTGCTAATTAGTAGAATTTCGTTGAATGAAATAATTAAACTTAAATTATTTAATGAAAACGAGATATATTTACAACACTATAATGGGATTATATCATAAGATGGGTACGTAAAATATTTATATGTATACATGAAGTTATTTATTCGTATAGTAAAATATAATGGACAAATGGTATAAAACTGCTCCCACATTGGGCTATTTGCTGTTTGCGCTGCGGGGAATCGAACTCTGGATTGTAGCGTTAAAAGTCCTTAAACTTATCATTTTCTTAAAGGGGAAATAACTGACTGCTCTACTTTCAGAACATTTTATATGATATTGTATTGAGATATTTGATATTATATTGGGATAATTTATATGATATTATATTGGGATATTTTATATGATATTGTATTGAGATATTTGATATTATATTGGG
>NW_013695735.1:0-721 GCF_000517525.1 Limulus polyphemus | reverse complement strand
CTAGTCAAAAGAACCCACTATCATTTCTTGTTTAAGCGAGTAGTGGGATCTGACTTTCGCTCTTATAACGCATCGACGGCAGTAAAAGTGGAAGCACATTTTCGCAGCAACAGGTTGCTAACACCGAATCTTTGGATTGACGGACCTAACGCGCTAATGACTTGGCCATGTCCGGCCCATATTAATCTGAAGGTCTGTTTCTTATGAAAATCGCACAAAGCTACACGAGTTGACCTTGTTAGGTTACCGATCCATCGTGCACGTGGAAATATGGCTGGCGGTAACTTGTTTTGCTGAATTGATTGACTCTGCCAGTAGATGTGATGACACTGACCAGTTGTTGTCTGGTGAAAGACCAGAAGTTGACTCATATAAGGGGCAGGCGTGACATAGTAGCTTGATGTAATATGAATCCGAAAGTTCATGGCTCGTGTCTCGTTGTTGCAAAATTATTATCCGCACTTTGAGGATGTGCGTGCATTATAACAGTAACGGTTTGTTTGTTTGTTTTTGTATCTCGCGCAAAGTTACACGAGGGCTATTTGCGCTAGCCGTCCCCATTTTAGCAGTGTAAGACTAGAGGGAAGACAGCTAGTCTTCATCGCCTACCGCCAACTCTTGGGCAACCAACGAACAGTGGGATTGACCGTCACATTATAACGCCCCAACGCCTGAAAGGGCGAGTATGTTTGGTGGGACGGAGATTCGAACTCGCGATTGA
>NW_013695734.1:0-721 GCF_000517525.1 Limulus polyphemus | reverse complement strand
AAGAAGACACATGCTGTAGTATCTGATTTCTTGTCAGAAACTTTAAACTGGAAGACTTTGAAAAGTTTCTTCAACAAAGTTCCAAATTCCCAGTGAATGAATTAGAGGCAAGTTTTCTGAAAGTTAACTGTTATTCAAGAGGAACTCCAAGAAATGTAAAAAACAAAATAGCACAAAACAATAAATACCCGTAGGTTTTCACCCCTTATTAAACCATGTTTTTATTATTAATTCAAAGTAAATGCTCAGTTATAAAACAGTTAATTTTGTTTAGTGGAAATAGGTAGGGGTAAGAAGAAAAATAGAGAAAATATTGAAGCGTTGTGTAGACGTTCATTGTGTAAAACTGTGGTGTGGTATCGACGTTCAGTGTGTAAAACTGTGTAGTATGGTATCGACGTTCAGTGTGTAAAACTGCTGTAGTGTGGTTTCGACGTTCAGTGTGTAAAACTGCTGTAGTGTGGTATCGACGTTCAGTGTGTAAAACTGCTGTGTGTGGTATCGACGTTCAGTGTGTAAAACTGCTGTGGTATCGACGTTCAGTGTGTAAAACTGCTGTTGTGTGGTATCGACGAACAGTGTGTAAAACTGCTGTGGTATCGACGAACAGTGTGTAAAACTGTGGTGTGGTTTCGAAGTTCAGTGTGTAAAACTGCTGTAGTATGGTTTCGACGAACAGTGTGTAAAACTGCTGTAGTGTGGTATCGACGTTCAGTGTGTA
>NW_013695733.1:0-721 GCF_000517525.1 Limulus polyphemus | reverse complement strand
CATGTTGTGTACATACAGTAGGCTAAGTTGTTCTGTGGTACAGTTAAATGTTGTGTTTATACAGTAAACTACGTTGTTCTGTCGTACAGCTAAATGTTGTGTACATACAGTAGGCTAGCTGTTCTCTAGTACAGTTAAATGTTGTGTTTATAAAGTAGACTACGTTGTTCTGTGGTACAGCTAAATGTTATGTTTATATAGTAGACTACGTTGTTCTGTGGTACAGTTAAATGTTGTGTTTATATAGTAGGCTACATTGTTCTGTGGTACAGTTAAATGTTGTATATATATAGTAGGCTACGTTCTTCTGTGGTACAGTTAAATGTTGTGTACATATAGTAGGCTACGTTGATCTATGGTACATTTAAACGTTGTGTTTATATAGTAGGCGACTTTGTTCTGTGGTACAGTTAAATGTTGTCTTTATAAAGTAGACTACATTGTTCTGCGGTACAATTAAATGCCGTGTTTATATAGTAGGCTACGTTGTTCTAGAGTACAGTTAAATGTGCTTATAAAGTAGACTACGTTGTTCTGTAGTACAGTTAAACGTTGTGTGCGTATAGTAGGCTACGTTGTTCTAGAGTACAGTTAAAGATTTTGTTTATATTGTAGTCAACGTTGTTCTGTAGTACAGTTAAATGTGCTTATAAAGTAGACTACGTTGTTCTGTAGTACAGTTAAATATTTTGTTTATATTGTTGTCAACGTTGTTCTGTGG
>NW_013695732.1:0-721 GCF_000517525.1 Limulus polyphemus | reverse complement strand
TTTCCCTCACAAATAAGCAAGATCGAAAAATAATACCGCTAGCACATTAGGAATTCAAAATCAAATTAAAGCACGTGGTTGTTATATAAGACTAAAATCAATTACAATAACAACACAGGATTATCCAGTAACCTGCTTGTCTGCATATACTGCATTCAAAACGAATAAAACTTGTTTGATCCATTACAGTTCACTAGTAATAGGAACATTTGGGAACGTTAGGTGGCGGTGAATTTGTTTTGGTAGCTACCATCCCGTCACTTAAAAAGATCTGTTTCGTTTGCGGAAACATACACCAGAAATATAAATAAATTTCTAACAGTTTTCTGGTGAGACCCCTAGTGAAAGGTTCAGGGTTCTCATAAGCTAGATGGTTAGGACGCTCGATTCGCAATCTGCGAGTCGCAGGTTCGAATCCCCCTTCACCGAACATGCTCGCTGTTTCAGCTGTGGGGCATTGTAACGTGAAAGGCAATCCCACTGGTAATGGGTAGCGTTCCCAGAATCCGAACCATGGTTTGCAGCTTATTGTCGCAGAAAAACTCTCTCCACATTTTGGGGCTATGGGTGCACTATAAAATTGACGACTAGATCACATTATTTGGTTAGATGTGCAGTAACACAAAAACTAGCGGTGAGTGCTGTTGACTATCCACTATAAAACTGACGACTAGATCACATTATTTGGTTAGATGTGCAGTAGCACAAAAACTAGCGGTGA
>NW_013695731.1:0-721 GCF_000517525.1 Limulus polyphemus | reverse complement strand
CCTGTAGAACTAGGTGACAATATAAACTACTTTCTACAGTCAAAGTCCTGTAGAACTAGGTGACAATATCAACTACTTTCTACAGTCAAAGTCCTGTAGAACTAGGTGACAATATCAACTACTGTCTACAGTAAAAGTCCTGTAAACTAGGTGACAATATAAACTATTTTCTACAGTAAAAGTCCTGTATAATTAGGTGACAATATAAACTACTGTCTACAGTAAAAGTCCTGTACAATTAGGTGACAATATAAACTACTGTCTACAGTAAAAGTCCTGTACAATTAGGTGACAATATAAACTACTTTCTACAGTAAAAGTCCTGTAGAAGAGTAATTTAGAGCTTCTAAGGTATAGAGAAAACCAATTATTCAGAAATCTAACCTAAATTTGAGACAGCCGTTATCACTGGCGAGCAACATAAATATCTGAGTTCATGGACGAAATTACCTCCGAAGACGTGTAAGACTTTCATACCCAGTTTCTCGTGACCGTACTTTACTGTACCGGTCAACCTTTTCATAAAGAACGCACTCTTACTGTTATAGTTTTCTGTCCAAGGCTCTGACCAGTGGGCTGAGTTCTTCTTGTGGCTGCAATCCCATCACATCTACTTCAGAGGCTCGTTATCTGGCTCATCAAACATAGCTGTTATCGGTTTCTATTCTGCGACTGAGCCTAATTTCAGACTGTAACTAACCGAGGTTTTTTTTTCTCTCTC
>NW_013695730.1:0-721 GCF_000517525.1 Limulus polyphemus | reverse complement strand
ATAAAATATTTACCTAGGTGGCTTATGTTTCTTCTGAGTACCCTCTGTAGGTGTTACAGTGTTACAGTAATTTTCTATGCCCGTTGTGTGTGTGCTGTAGAATATTTACTGTATGAGAGAGTTCTTGCTTGGCATGTTCTGTAATAGATTTTACTGAGTAATTTTCTATGCCCGTTGTGTGTGTATGTGTGCTGTAGAATATTTACTGTATGAGATGAGTTCTTGCTTGGCATGTTCTGTAATAGGTTTTACTGTATGCCCGTTGTGTGTGTGTGCTGTAGAATATTTACTGTATGAGAGAGTTCTTGCTTGGCATGCTCTTTAATAGGTTTTACTGTATGCCCGTTGTGTGTGTGTGCTGTAGGATATTTATTATGTGACTGGGTTCTTCCTAGCCATATTTCGAACTAGGTTTTAATGTAAGACTTAGTGAACACGTTGGATGTGTCCTGTACGATATTTTTTGTACGACTGAATTCCTGTTAGACATGTTCTACAAAAGATTTTACTTTGTCTGTCTTTGGGTATCTCTCGTAAAATATTTACCTAGGTGGCTTATGTTTCTTCTGAGTACCCTCTGTAGGTGTTACAGTGTGAACCTGTATACCGTTGTGTTGTAGACTATTTAAGTTAATGTTTGCATCACCGTACACATTCAGTTGATAAAACAAGGTATCGTGATGTATTAATATCCCTAAGCTAAGGCTACGTGTCACAACCT
>NW_013695729.1:0-721 GCF_000517525.1 Limulus polyphemus | reverse complement strand
TAAAGTTTGCTTCCATTTCAGGCTTATCTATTAAATGTTTCATTTGATTTCACTATTAACTTGAGTTAGAAAGTTTAAAGAACTATATACAACCTCCGTTGTCATTAGAAAAATATTCCTGTTCCTTTTGGTAAAGAGCAGTAAAGAAATGTTTCAAGTATCCACGCTTTTCTCTCTCTTAGCAAACTGAATTGTTGATTGTTATACAGCTGGTTTCTTAGAATTCAATATTCCACGTATTTAATCTTCATAAGTCATTTTTGTAACAGCTGGAATACTTTATATTTTCATGTGCAAGTCATCAATTGGTCATATCAAGTAACATATGTTTGTATGAATTTTATTTATTTATTTAGCTGATTTTAGCATACAATGTTATATTCATCAACATTTTCAGTTGGAGAAATAGCCACGGTTAAAATAGCAATTTAAACATGAAGCAATAACTATACAGTTTACTAAATATTAACTTCGTTCCCTATACACTTAGAGCCTGGTGGTTAAAGTTCCGCACTTTGTGGCTGTGGGTACGTTCACTATTACATCAGACACAAGTAGTCCAAGAGTTAGCGGCGGGTGTTTTTAACTAGTTGCTTTCCTTTCAGCTTAACAGTTCGAAAGTAAGAACGAGTATGCGCAGATAGCCCTCGCGCATCTTCGCGCGAAATTTGAACAACATCTTCACAGCTTAATGATGCTTGGAGACAGCTTGAAGAAAAAC
>NW_013695728.1:0-721 GCF_000517525.1 Limulus polyphemus | reverse complement strand
GTATTTGTGTTAAAAACGAATTACAGCTCAAAGGAATTTTTCAAACATTTTAGAGTATGCCTGGTTCCAGACACTGTGTAGTTTTAACAATGGCGAGTTATTCAAATAGGTTGGCATATATCCCCCCTCTTTAGTTGGTACACCAATGGATAGGGATTCCTGTATTACTAAGACTGTTAAAGATACATAACCCTCACATGTAACATATAGAATTTAGCAGTAAATAACTACGAAGATGGTGTAGAAATCGTTAAATGAACCTGACCTTCCCAGATCCAGAAAAGGAACTAGATCCTGATACAGACAGTGGGTGGGCTTTATACTTGCCTGTTGTTATGAATCTTCCATGTAAGTGTTACATGCAATTTACCGCGTAGATCTACAATTATCTTTGTAGAACTAGCAGAACAAGTGATGTCTGGAAGATATAACTTCCCTCAGTATTTTATAATGGAATGACCAACAGTGACACGAGTTTCATAAATACTCTGAGAGTGAGGACACTGTTTTGACTGTAAGTAGATCTTTCAGTCTCAGCAGATTTTAGAGGCAGTGACTATTCTTTTTATTTTCTATGAATAATAATAAGTTGTTATATCCTATCATTTCTGCAAGGCTAGTTCCATTAGTAGCATTATATCTATTATAACCAATTGTAGTTATTATTAAGATTATTTAACATTGTTACCTTAGTTTATTGATTTAGGTTTGTTTATTTCAG
>NW_013695727.1:0-721 GCF_000517525.1 Limulus polyphemus | reverse complement strand
CATTAGAGTCAACTCAGTCATCGAAGCCTCAGCACTGTGCTATCACGATTAAAGTCAATTTAGTCACACAAATCACCACACTGTGCTATCACTTTTAGAATCAATTTAGTCCCCCCAGTCCCAGCACTGTACTATCACTATTAGAGTCAACTTAGTCCCCCAAGTCCCAGCAGTATGTTATCACCATTAGAGTCAACTTAGTCATCCAAGCCCCAGCACTGTGCTATCACTATTAGAGTCAACTTAGTCACACAAGTCACCACATTGTGCTATGACTATTAGAGTCAACTTAGTCACACAAATCACCACACTGTGCTATCACCATTAATGTCAACTTAGCCCCCATATTCAAGCACTGTGCTATCACCATTAGAGTCAACTAGTGACACAAGTCACCACACTGTGCTATTACTATTAGAGTCAACTTAGTCACACAAGTCACCACTCTGTGCTATCACCATTAGAGTCGACTTGGTCACACAAGTCACCACATTATGCTATCACCACTAGAGTCAATTTAATCTCCCAAGTCCCAACACTGTGCTATCACCGTTAGAGTCGACTTAGTCATCCAAATCCCAGCATTTTGCTATCGCCATGAGATTCAACCTATTCACACAAGTTACCACACTGTGCTATCACCATTAGAGTCAACTTAGTCACCCAAGTGCCAGCACTGTGCTATCACCATTAGAGTCGACTTAGTCACCCAAGTCACCAC
>NW_013695726.1:0-721 GCF_000517525.1 Limulus polyphemus | reverse complement strand
ATTGACCGTCACGTTATAACTCTCCCAAGGCTAAAAGGGAGAAAATGTTCGGTGACAGGATTCGAACTCGCGACTCTAGACCCTGCTGTTCTGTTATGCTAAATAATATCATAACCCATTTCATTTATTATATAGTAACTATATTACAAGAAACTGAAGAAGAAAAGTCCTGGTATTACAGAGGTCACTTCAATATCCTACCTTTTTGAATTCCAGAAGAACAGCTCTTGACACATGGAGTCTTTTGATATCCAAAGGTTTTACTGCCACTTTGGTGCCCTGTACGTAAAACCACAACCTTTAGTGTTCAGCAGTATTCCTACACTAATAAACTGGATGTAACACTTTTTTTATTGGTTTATTAGTGTTTAGCAGTATCTCTACACTAATAAACTGGATGTAACACTGTTTATTGATTTATTAGTATTCAGCAGTATTCCTACACTAATGAGTTGGATGTAACACTTTGTTTATTGATTTATTAGTATTCAGCAGTATCCCTACACTAATAAACTGGATGTAACACTTTGTTCTTTAATTTATTAGTATTCAGCCGTATTCCTACACTAATAAACTGGATGTAACACTTTGTTCATTGATTTATTAGTATTCAGCAGTATCCCTACACTAATCAACTGGATTACAGGCAATGGCGGTAAATTGGTTTGTTTGTAGTTAAGTAAATAGCTGCACAATAGGTTATCTGTGTTCTTCCCACCAC
>NW_013695725.1:0-721 GCF_000517525.1 Limulus polyphemus | reverse complement strand
CTACATTTCTCTCTTGATCAGTCAATACTTACATCATGGATAGATATACTTAACGCCACTTCTGTTAAAACACATCAATACGGTTACGGTGTTACGTATGGTTACACACAAAATACACGTAAGATTATCATAATAAAGAGTAATTAAAACATTTATAAAAATACATTCAAAATATTTCTGAATACAAATACATCAGATTAAACTAATCTTGGATAACAAATGTAATCTCAACTTAAAAGTCTATAAAAGTTCTGGAAGGTGTTCCAACTGCTGTTAGCAATCCATTCCTACAGTGTGCACACTTTCCAGCATGTGCAGTACTCATGCAGATACCAGTGGTAATCGCAGTACAGTCTTCTGGCACAGTCTAGATGTCTGTACGCCAGACATCCGTATTTTTCGAGGTCAATACATTGGATTCTTAGTTGTTGTTGCACTGCCCAAGCCTTCTCTTTCCCCTTTGTATAGATCTTGACATAATCCTCACTGAGTTTTTGTTTGATTCTTAGTAAATACACGAATGATTACCATCCCTCCATCAGATGGACTGTAAACTTTACGTGCTTAGGCAATTCTCTAGAAAAGGTGGTCAGAAGCAATATACATCGGTCCAACCCGACCTGCAATCCTTGATAGCCAACTCCTTGATCCAATAACTTCCATTTATCCAGAAACCTTCTACTTCCACTATAGTGGCTTTTTGTCCTAGTTTCCTATGGTC
>NW_013695724.1:0-721 GCF_000517525.1 Limulus polyphemus | reverse complement strand
CAAACTACAAAGGTAAGTACATATCTATTTCACTGTGTTAAACGTATGATGCATTTGTCTCGCTACTCGTAAAGAACACATTTATAAATCTACATATATATCGCACTGCTAGGAACAGAACATTGTTTTTTTCTTCTTCTCATTTCTATACTGTAGAGAAACAGGCGTTTATTTCTTTGTTTTCTTACCAGGAATAAAAGATATATAGAAACATCACTACCATTGAGAAGGAATTGATAGAAACAGATGACATACCATTCTTCTTGTTAGTTGCATATTGTCGAAAATATACAATTTCAAAAGGGAAACTTTTTCTTTGCTGATCCTGATTTTTTTAATATACGTTTCATACAGAACATTGATTAACTCAGTTCGTTTTACAAAAATTAATAACGTCTCGCATCGTCACTTTCTCTAACTCAAATTCCTGAAAAATTGTTATATATATATATATATATACTTATTACTGATATTTGACAATGCACTGTTATTCTTGATAGAAGCAGGGGTGTAACTTCAAATTCTTACCACTGATAGTATGTTTGTTGTTAAACACAAAGCAACACAATGGACTATGTTGTGCCCGCCAGGAATCTAAACCCGATTTTTAGCGTTATAAGCCTTCAGTAATATAGTAATTATGAGATTATTAATAACGATAAAATCAGAAGAGTAATCACAACATTCTTTCTACTTGTAGAACCAGAGGTGTAATTACAAG
>NW_013695723.1:0-721 GCF_000517525.1 Limulus polyphemus | reverse complement strand
TAGAAGACACACTAAATCAAGTTTACTATACAGTCACGTGTTTACTTGAACAACAGCAAATCTGCTAGTAGAAGACACACTAAATCAAGTTTACTATACAGTCACGTGTTTACTTGAACAACAGCAAATCTGCTAGTAGAAGACATAGTATTAGATAAGTGATGAAACCTCAATCAATCAATTGATCAATGTTTACTGACTAGGTAAGTCCAGGATACAGTTCAACGGAAACGTGTGTGTTCTGAATTAACATTAAAGCCATAATCCGTTAATCCCATACGTCACTTTAATCCGTTAATCCCATACGTCACTTTTATGTATTTAATACCAGCTGAACTCCTGATTTACTATGCAGTCGTTGTAGTTAACTTCCGATAGCTGCAGAACGCCTACTAGAACTTGGGAATTTCTAATCGAATATCAGTTGAGATTACCTTTTCTGGAATGTACTTTCCTACTTCCGCTTCCTGTTTCCTTAATTATGTTTCTTATTTATTTTGCTACTTTTTATTTCTATCTTGGTTATTTCATTTAATGATCTATCTTCTTGGTAATTCTTTCTTCTTTAATCTTCCTTTCCCTGTTTTTAAAACGGTTTACTATACCTTTTTTTTTGCTCTGTTTTCTCTGTTTTTAGAACAGTTTTACTATAACTTTTTGCTCTGTTTTCTCTGTTTTTAGAACTAGTTTAATATTAACTTTTTGTCTCTTGTTTTCTCTT
>NW_013695722.1:0-721 GCF_000517525.1 Limulus polyphemus | reverse complement strand
TCAGGAAGTTTTATTTATCTGCTGGAATACCGTTGTCAGGTTTCAGGAAGTTTTATTTATCTGCTGAAATACCTTTGTCAAGTTTCAGGTTTTAGACTGTATTATTTATCTTCTGATATACATTTGTCAAGTTTCAGTTTCTAGCTTGTATTATTTATCTGCTAAAATACCTTTGTCAAGTTTCTGTTTTTAGCCTGTATTATTTATCTTTTGGAATACCGTTGTCAGGTTTCAGTTTCAAGACTGTTTTATTCATCTTATGGAATACTGTTGTCAGGTTTCAGTTATTTGACTGTTTTTTTATCTGCTGGAAAACCGTTTTCAAGTTTCAGTTTTAAGACTGTTTTATTTATCTGCTGGAATACAGTTGTCAGGTTTCAGGAATGTTTTATTTATCTGCTGGAATACAGTTGTCAGGTTTGAGGAATGTTTTATTTATCTGCTGGAATACCGTTTTCAGGTTTCAATAATGTTTTATTTATCTGCAGAAATACCTTTGTCAAGTTTCAGTTTCTAGATTGTATTATTTATCTGCTGGAATACCATTGTCAGGTTTCAGTTACTAGACTGTATTATTTATCTGCTATAATACCGTTGTCAGGTTTCAGTTTCTAACTGTTTTTTTTTATCTGCTGGAAAACCGTTTTCAAGTTTCAGTTTTAAGACTGTTTTATTTATCTGCTTCAATACCTTTCTCAGTTTCAGTTTCTAGACAGTTTTA
>NW_013695721.1:0-721 GCF_000517525.1 Limulus polyphemus | reverse complement strand
AGTTTCAGACCATTTGAAATTCTAATACGTAACATATAGTAACGTTCCTAACATAGTGTTGCGTCATCGAGGTCACGTGACTAGTATCACGCCACCCCCTTTCTAGAAATATTCTGTTTCTTCGTGAATGCCCTAGTGTATAATATAAATGTTTATGTTATCTAACTTTTAATTTCAAAAGAAAATGTGGAAAAATATTTTCAATCTTCACTTATTTTGTCGTGAGACGTATTGAGTGATTTCATTTCTTCCCCAATACGTTCATTGTTTTTCCTTATTAAGGACCTTCTTTCAATTACAAGTTTAATTCTAGCTATGACGCGATTTACATAATTTCACACAAATATTTCAAAACTGTGTTCTTTTCTAAATATTTCAACCTGCATGACGAAATATATTATCACAACTAAATAAAATATTGGGTACAACCGTAGACGCTTATATTTATTGTGTTTAAAACCCCGTTTGTGAATTTCATAACTACTGATAATTTCACCTTCTTAAACTTTTTATTTCGATCCAGTCAAAATGTCTTGCACTACTCTTACCAAAAAATTATAGGTAAAACCGTGTTTTCTGTCAGATATAGTGTGTGTCTCTCTGCTACTCTTATCCTTTCATCACAACATTTTGTATTTTAATTTATTTATTTCTCCCTCAACACGCCCCCAGTAGCATAGCGGTATATCTGCGGACTTGCAACACGAGAATCCGGGTTTTG
>NW_013695720.1:0-721 GCF_000517525.1 Limulus polyphemus | reverse complement strand
AATTTTAGGGATAAGTTCTGTAAATATGATAATTGGAGCGTCTTATAAATTAAAACGAATATATCATAATTATTACAGGATTATAGAATATACGGAATAGAAGCGCTACCCATGGATGGCGGCAAACCAAAGTTAGACGTACTATTAATGCACGGGGCATCTACCTTCGCAGACTCGTGGCGCCATCTGGGAACTCTTCAACTTCTATCTCTCTGGGGTTATCATGCAGTGGCCATTGATCTTCCAGGTTGGTAACATTTAATATTTTCAAACCAAAGTTAGACGTACTATTAATGCACGGGGCATCTACCTTCGCAGACTCGTGGCGCCATCTGGGAACTCTTCAACTTCTATCTCTCTGGGGTTATCATGCAGTGGCCATTGATCTTCCAGGTTGGTAACATTTAATATTTTCAAAACAAAATTACATGAAAGAATAATATTGAAAGAACGTAAAATCGGATCATGTTAATGTGGAAAGCGGCCTCTATTTACAACATGATTCACAAACTTATAATACTTCTATTGGAATTCTAACTTCAGAACATCAAATTTGTTTTAATTAATAAACTTGGAGAAACTTTTCAAGTTGATTAAATAATCTTAGAAAGCTTTTAAAGCTCACTTGGTTTGTCACGCCATTACAAATAAATATTTCATGTTTAGAGGTTGAAAGTGGTAATAAACGCTATGAACTTAAGTCTTGAATGCTCAACCAGAA
>NW_013695719.1:0-721 GCF_000517525.1 Limulus polyphemus | reverse complement strand
TTGAAAAACACTGACTCTTTTATACTAAACATTGAAAAACACTGACTCTTTTATACTAAACACTTAAAAACACTGACTCTTTTATACTAAACACTGAAAAACACTGACTCTTTTATACTAAACACTGAAAAAACTCTTACCGTTTTCTACTAAACATTGAAAAACACTGACTCTTTTATACTAAACACTTAAAAACACTGACTCTTTTATACTAAACACTGAAAAACACTGACTCTTTTATACTAAACACTGAAAAAACACTTACCGTTTTCTACTTAACACAGTAAAACACTTACTCTTTTATACTAAACACTGTAAAACTCTTACTGTTTTCTACTAAACACAGTAAAACACTGACTCTTTTATACTAAACACTGTAAAACTCCTACCGTTTTCTACTAAACACAGTAAAACACTGACTCTTTTATACTAAACACTGTAAAACTCCTCCGTTTTCTACTAAACACAGTAAAACACTGACTCTTTTATACTAAACACTGTAAAACTCTTACCGTTTTCTACTAAACACAGTAAAACACTGACTTTTTTTATACTAAACACTGTAAAACTCCTACCGTTTTCTACTGAACACAGTAAAACACTGACTTTTTTATACTAAACACTGTAAAACTCCTACCGTTCTCTAACTAAACACAGTAAAACACTGACTTTTTTTATACTAAACACTGTAAAACTCCTACCGTTTTCTACTAAACACAGT
>NW_013695718.1:0-721 GCF_000517525.1 Limulus polyphemus | reverse complement strand
CCTGACTAGCTACTTAACCCTTTTATCCTCTTGTAGCTACAGAAGAACAAATGTGACTAGTTACTTAACCCTTTCCTCTCTTGTAGTTACAGACAAACGAACAAACATGACTAGCTACTTAACACTTTATACTCTTGTAGTTACAGAAAAACAAATGTGACTAATTATTTTAACCCTTTCTTCTGTTGTAGTTACAGAAAAACGAACAGACGTGATTAGTGTAATTACAGACAAACGAACAAATGTGACTAGCTACTTAACCCTTTCCTCTCTTGTAGTTACCAAAAAAAAGTAACTACTTAACCCTTTCTGCTCTTGTAGTTACAGAAAGACGAACAAACGTGACCAGTTACTTAACCTTTCTCCTTTTGTAATTACAGACAAACGAACAAATATGAGTAATTACTTAACCCGTTCTACTTTTGTAGTTACAGAATAACAAATGTGATTAGTTACTTAACCCCTTTCTCTCTTGTAGTTACAGATAAACGAATAAATGTAACTAGTGACTTAACCTTTTCCTCTCTTGTAGTTACAGACAAACGAACAAACGTGACTAGTTACTTATCTTTTTACTTTTGTAATTACAGACAAACGAACAAATGTAACTAGTTACTTAACCCTTTCCTTTTTTGTAGTTACAGACAAACGAACAAACGTGACTAGTTACTTAACTTTTTTACTTTTGTAATTACAGACAAACGAACAAATATGACAAATT
>NW_013695717.1:0-721 GCF_000517525.1 Limulus polyphemus | reverse complement strand
AATGGTTTACAGTAACACAGTTATCTTCAATGGTTTACAGGAACACAGTTATCTTCGATGGTTTACAGGAACACAGTTATCTTCAATGGTTTACAGGAACACAATTGTCCTAAATGGTTTAAGTATAAACAAAAGTAACAATGCAGTTGATTATAATGAAAAGGTGAGCCAACAGAAACAGTCAACAACCATCTTCAGCACTTGAATTATAAATACGGGGAAACATACAGATGATTAAAAAAAGTAATGATGAGCCAACAGCCGTTCAACTGTAGACAGACAGATAAAATGATGAGAAGAGAAAGACCCATCACCTTGTAGTTAAGCTATAGAGAGGGTAAAAAAACGGACGGACAAACAGACAGGTTGATTGTGGATTTTTTACGTGGGTGGTTAACATTCAAGAAGCTCGATATTCCACCAGACAAGTTAATTGTGTATTTTTAACTGCTGTCTGTTGAAATATCGAGCTTCTTGGATGATAACCACCAGCAGTTAAAAATACACAATCAACTTGGTATTTTTAACTGCTACTGGTTATCATCCAAGAAGCTCGATATTTCAACAGACAAGTTGATTGTGTATTTTTAACTGCTGGTGGTTATCATCCAAGAAGCTCGATATTTCATCAGACAAGTTGATTGTGTATTTTTAACTGCTGGTGGTTATCATCCAAGAAGGTCGATATTCCACCAGACAAGTTAATTGTGTATTTTAACTG
>NW_013695716.1:0-721 GCF_000517525.1 Limulus polyphemus | reverse complement strand
GCTTCCTTCTACCGTAGTTTATTTGTTAAATCCTTCTTTATTAGTTAATGATAGCTTCCAACTACCATAGTTTATTTGTTATAACCTTTCTTATTAGTTAGTGATGGCTTCATACTAACGTAGTTTATTTGTTATAACAGTCTTTATTAGTTAATGATGGTTTCTAACTACCGTAGTTTATTTGTTAAATCCTTCTTTATTAGTTAATGATAGCTTCCAACTACCATACTTCATTTGTTATAACCTTCATCGCAAGGTACGGCTAGAGATTGGGATAGATTGCCCTACATTGAATTTCTGTTAATTGGTGTTTTATTTGATGACGGTTGGATTTTAACACCCTGTATAACCAATTGCCTATATCCTCTTTCTGTCATTACGTGTTTGCGGCCATGATACCCCTTCGTTGTAGACATTTTATCCAACTTTTTCATTGTTGCTGAACTCGAATGATCGATGTCTTGGAGAAGAATACCAATGAAACTGTCTTGACCACTGTGGCACCTGCAAGACGTACAACCATAATCATGTCTCTACTGAACGCCACGATATTTGCCTTTCCCCGTATCTATTAGACCAAGTGCAAATATCTTTTTCCAATTATTTATAGTGCTCCAGGGATCATAACAGAGCATGTGATCAACCTAACTTGCATCTGCAGCTCGTGTCAGGCCCTAGTGTGAAAGGGTATGTAGTTCTAAATAAAGTGGCCAGCCAGTGT
>NW_013695715.1:0-721 GCF_000517525.1 Limulus polyphemus | reverse complement strand
ACTTCACATCAAAACATCAGCAGGTTTGGCAAACATGAAGCTGACTGTTGCTCTGCTGTCTTATATGCCATCATGCTTATGCTTGGTAATCTCTTTTACCTATTCAATCGGTCTTTTTCAAATTGTCCTATGTTACAAATACCTAGACAGTCACTCCGCTGTGACGATTTCCAATTTTGAAAACATTTTTCTGTGGATATAGTCTCTCGGCGGTATTACTTTAGTCTTCCCATGTGTAATGCCCCTTGATAATCACACAACCAGAAAAGTTTCTGTGGTCACAGACACGATATCTCGTAAATGTCGAATTACTCTAGTCTGCTCTTGTCAAGATTCACTCGACGGTCACATACACTAAGGTTTTCCAACGTCAAAAGTAACATGATGATCACACTACACTAAGATTTTCCAACGTCAAAGTAAGATGATGATCACACTACACTAAGATTTTCCAACGTCAAAAGTCACATGATGATCACATACACTAAGGTTTTCCAACGTCAAAAGTAACATGATGATCACACTACACTAAGATTTTCCAACGTCAAAAGTAACATGATGATCACACTACACTAAGATTTTCCAACGTCAAAAGTAACATGATGATCACACTACACTAAGACTTTCCAACGTCAAAAGTAACATGATGATCACACTACACTAAGACTTTCCAACGTCAAAAGTAACATGATGATCACACTACACTAAGATTTTCCAACGT
>NW_013695714.1:0-721 GCF_000517525.1 Limulus polyphemus | reverse complement strand
AAAATTATTATCTGTTTAACATCTTACTGTGTCGTAATGTCACTCGACCAATAGAGGATAACTATACAAATTATTATCTTGTTTAACATCTTACTGTGTCGTAATGATAAACTGGTTTTAATCAGCATCAAACACAATTAATGTTCTAAATGGGACTTGAATAATTTCGCGATGGCTTATGTTTTATAAACTGGTTTTAATCAGCATCTAACACAATTAATGTTCTAAATGAGACTTGAACAATTTCGCGATGGCTTAGGAATGGTTTACGTTTTGCACTATGATAAATAATTAGATAAGATAATCGTTATTTCTAACACAGAAAAACAACGTCTTGCTGTAACGATTTCTATTTCTTTATTGAACAAATGCTATGAAAAAAATATATTAACAGGTGTTGATGGAGAATCACTTGAAATGAGTGGTACTTTGTGTCATTTATAAACTGGTTTTAATCAGCATCAAACACAATTAATGTTCTAAATGGGACTTGAATAATTTCGCGATGGCTTAGAAATGGCTTATGTTTTATAAACTGTTTTAATCAGCATCTAACACAATTAATGTTCTAAATGGGACTTGAATAATTTCGCGATGGCTTAGAAATGGTTTACGTTTTCGTAACCATTTCTAAGCCATCGCGAAATTATTCAAGTCCCATTTAGAACATTAATTGTGTTTGATGCTGATTAAAATCAGTTTATAAAACATGAGCCATTTC
>NW_013695713.1:0-721 GCF_000517525.1 Limulus polyphemus | reverse complement strand
GGCTGAGATTGATGGGAGAAAAGGTATGATCACCCACCTGAGCTCCATAAGTCTCAAGAAGAAATAAGCAGTTAGGGAATAAAATCATGGAAGATATCTTACACAAAGTAAGGGAGGCATCCAATGCATAGAGATCATTCATACCTATGATGGCCACAAGCAAGAGGGGAAATAAAATTTTAAGAGAGATGGCATAAGGAGTAAGTGTCCAAAGATCTAACTGGGACCTGGATAATAGTATGTAAAACTACATCAAGGTTACAGTCAGATAAAGAAACTAGATAAGGGTAAATGATGAATTACGAAGGACTGGAATAAAGTGGAAGGAAGAATCATAGCGAGAAACATGAAAGGCAATTGACAAGGCTGCCTGAAAGACTGCAATGGTAGAAACCGACAAACCTTGGTAGAACAACCAGGTAATCAAGGCCAAAAGATGAAAAACAGTAAGATGGCCTGGCGATAGAGAGTGGAGGATGTACCAGTAGCAAAAACACACCACTTTTGTTGATAGACAGAGTAGAAGGGGGTAATGAATGGGACATAAGAAGGGATAAGCAGTCAGAGAAACTTGACTGGTGAGCAAGGAACCAGCTAAATTCCACACATGAAAATGAAGGGACAACACTTCCAGGTAAAAGAGAGATGTATGAGCTTGGAGCAAGAGTGACTGAGATGGAGGCAGAGGAAGAGGTGCCTGGGATGCCAGTCAGTGAAGAAG
>NW_013695712.1:0-721 GCF_000517525.1 Limulus polyphemus | reverse complement strand
TACCATATACTACTACCGTACTAATACATATATATTATGATACTATGACCGTACTAATTCATATCCTATGACACTACTACCGTACTAATTCATGTATTATGATACTGCGATCGTACTAATAAATATATTATGATACTATGATCGTACTAATAAATATCTTATGATACTATGAGCGTACTAATTCATGTATTATGATACTGCGACCGTTCTAACATATATGACACTATCATTCAACCTTAATATAGGTGATAATTTTAGTGAAACAGAATCATTGCTCGACTACCACGTGGTACATGTTATTACAATTTTTTCGACTACACGTGGTACAAGTTACTACAATTTTCCTTGACTAGATGTGGTACAAGTTATTACAATTTCTTCGACTACACGTGGTACAAGTTACTACAATTTTCCTCGACTACACGTGGTACAAGTTATTACAATTTTCCTTGACTACACGTGGTACAAGTTATTACAATTTTCCTTGACTACACGTGGTACAAATTATTACAATTTTCCTCGACTACACGTGGTACAAGTTATTACAATTTTCCTCGACTACACGTGGTACAAGTTATTACAATTTCTTCGACTACACGTGGTACAAGTTATTACAATTTTCCTCGACTACACGTGGTACAAATTATTACAATTTTCCTCGACTACACGTGGTACAAGTTATTACAATTTTCCTCGACTACACGTGGTACAATTATTACAA
>NW_013695711.1:0-722 GCF_000517525.1 Limulus polyphemus | reverse complement strand
AAGGTAGAAGCTGATTCATTTAATGGTTGTGTATAGTGGCTTTGTTACCAGAACTAAGGTAGAAGCTGATTCATTTAATGGTTGTGTATAGTGGCTTTGTTACCAGAACTAATGTAGACGCTGATTCATTTAATGGTTGTGTATAGTGGCTTTGTTACTAGAACTAAGGTAAAAGTTGATTCATTTAATGGTTGTGTATAGTGGCTTTGTTACTAGAACTAAGGTAAAAGTTGATTCATTTAACAGTTATGTATAGTGGCTTTGTTACTAGAACTAAGGTAGATGCTGATTCATTTAATGGTTGTGTATAGTGGCTTTGTTTGAACTAAGGTAAAAGCTGATTCATTTAATGGTTGTGTATAGTGGCTTTGTTACTAGAACTAAGGTAGAAGCTGATTCATTTAATAGTTATGTATAGTGGCTTCGTTACTAGAACTAAGGTAAAAGTTCATTCATTTAATGGTTGTGTATAGTGGCTTTGTTACTAGAACTAAGGTAAAAGCTGATTCATTTAACAGTTATGTATAGTGGCTTTGTTACTAGAACTAAGGTAAAAGCTGATTCATTTAGTAGTTATGTATAGTGGCTTTGTTACTAGAACTAATATAGAAGCTGATTCATTTAATAGTTATGTATAGTGGCTTTGTTACCAGAACTAATATAGAAGCTGATTCATTTAATAGGTTATGTATAGTGGCTTTGTTACTAGAACTAATGTAGAT
>NW_013695710.1:0-722 GCF_000517525.1 Limulus polyphemus | reverse complement strand
TAAGTGTCCTCTATGAACGAGTGAGTGTGTGATTGTTATAAACATGTTACGGAAGGTAAGTTGTCCCTCTATGAACGAATGTGTGTGATTGTTATAAACATGTTTACGGAAGGTAAGTTGTCCCTCTATGAACGAATGTGTGTTTTTTTGGATCATCAGTATCACACACTAAATTGTAGATGTCTGTTTCTTTATCATCAGTATCACACTAAATGGTAGACGTGTGTTTTTTTGGATCATCAGTATCACACACTAAATTGTAGATGTCTGTTTTTTTATCATCAGTATCACACACTAAATGGTAGACGTGTGTTTTTTTTGATCATCAGTATCACACACTAAATGGTAGACGTGTTTTTTTTTTTGGATCATCAGTATCACACACTAAATGGTAGACGTGTGTTTTTTTGGATCATCAGTATCACACACTAAATGGTAGATGTGTGTTTTTAATGTTAATATTAAAGAGCATTAAGTCCTGTAAACTGGTATGTAACGTTTTGAACCCGAAGTGCTAAATCCTACATCAAATAGAATTTGTTTAAATGTGTACATATTTGTGTTATGTGCGTAACCAGTTTTCAATATGCAGTTAAATACACCGTCAATAATAATAAAAACAGCTTTGACATCTTACAAGTTTTTTAAAGGAAAGTTAAACATTTTATTACGTCTTTCAACTCTTTATTTCTAAAGGTTGAAGGCACGGCATGGCAAGGTGG
>NW_013695709.1:0-722 GCF_000517525.1 Limulus polyphemus | reverse complement strand
TCTCTTCCTGGCAACTCTAGTCTTTTCTACGCGCCCTTTATTGTTTGTAAGTTATAAACGGATACGTTACCTAGAAATTATATTGTTTGTAAGTTATAAACGGATACGTTACCTAGAAGTAATATTGTTGGTAAGTTATAAGCGGATACGTTACCTAGAAGTAATATTGTTGGTAAGTTATAAACGGATACGTTACCTAGAAGTAATATTGTTGGTAAGTTATAAACGGATACGTTACCCAGAAGTAATATTGTTAGTAAGTTATAAACGGATACGTTACCCAGAAGTAATATTGTTGGTAAGTTATAAGCGGATACGTTACCTAGAAGTAATATTGTTGGTAAGTTATAAACGGATACGTTACCTAGAAGTACTATTGTTGGTAAGTTATAAACGGATAAGTTACCTAGAAGTAACATTGTTTGTAAGTTATAAACGGATACGTTACCTAGAAGTAATATTGTTGGTAAGTTATAAGTGGATACGTTACCTAGAAGTAATATTGTTGGTAAGTTACAAGCGGATACGTTACCTAGATGTAATATTGTTGGTAAGTTATAAACGAATACGTTACCTAGAAGTAATATTGTTTGTAAGTTATAAGCGGAGAGGTTACTGTAGTAGGACGAGTCTATCAATTGCAACAGTGAGAGTTTACTGTAGCAGCACGAGTCTATCAATTACAACAGTGAGAGTTTACTGTAGCAGCACGAGTCTATCAA
>NW_013695708.1:0-722 GCF_000517525.1 Limulus polyphemus | reverse complement strand
TTCAATGAATGATACGCATGTTGTAGATTCACTTCAATGAATAATACTTATGTTGTACATCCACTTCAATGAATAATACTTATGTTGTAGATCCACTTCAATGAATAATGTTTATGTTGTAGGTTAGATCCACTTCAATGAATAATACTTATGTTTTAGATTCACCTCAATGAATAATACTCATGTTGTAGATTTACTTCAATGAGTAATACTTATGTTGTAGATTCACTTCAATGAATAATACTTATGTTTTAGATTCACCTCAATGAATAATACTCATGTTGTAGATTTACTTCAATGAAGTTCAAACGTCAATGTTATGTAACATGATTTAGTACAATATTGTTGAAGCTTAAACGTCAATGTTATGTAACATGTTTTAGTACAATATTGTTGAAGTTTAAACGTCAATGTTATGTAACATGTTTTGTTACAATATTGTTGAAGTTTAAACGTCAATGTTATGTAACATGTTTTAGTACAATATTGTTGAAGTTTAAACGTCAATGTTATGTAACATGTTTTGTTACAATATTGTTGAAGTTTAAACGTCAATGTTATGTAACATGTTTTAGTACAATATTGTTGAAGTTTAAACGTCAATGTTATGTAACATGTTTTAGTACAATGTTGTTGAAGTTTAAACGTCAATGTTATGTAACATGTTTTAGTACAATGTTGTTGAAGTTTAAACGTCAATGTTATGTAACATGTTTTGGCAT
>NW_013695707.1:0-722 GCF_000517525.1 Limulus polyphemus | reverse complement strand
GTTCATATCTAACTTAAGATCTTGTTGTCGGATATCAAACATTTTTCACGAGTGAATTCGCTTACGAATTAATGAGGAACATCAATAAATGATAACAAGAATTTATAACGAAAACCGAAAATCATTACAATGTACTCGCGCCTTTTGAGTTTGTCACTGCGCCCTCAATGTGTGCGTCCTGGCTAAGACACTGCTACAGGCTACATCCCCGTATCATTGGTTTATAACTATTATAATATGATAATTAGAGCTTCTGGTTTACCATATCTAAATGTATCTCTGTTGTATGTGATTTTACCAGAACGTTCTACCTTTTATTGAGCGATACGTGCTTCAACTTTGCTTTTTTGTTCTAGATTTAAGAACAGGCAAGTCAGTTTGTAGTTAAAATACAATGTTTTTCAGAATTATCATTTTTTTTAGACTTATCAGTTTTGATGCACAGATTTCCTCAAGCAACACATTAACTTTACCTCTTTTTCCAATTGTTTTGTTACAATGCAAAGCTACACAATGGCTTACCTACGCTATGTTCAACCACTGTGAATTGAACCCCAGATTTTAGCATTATAAGTCTGTAAACCGATAGCATATCCACTGAGATAGACGATCCCTATTTCTGAAAGCGTGCAAGGTGTGGATTTTCTAGTTGGCAATTAACCACATTTTTTCAGATAAGATAACACGTGACTAGGTAAATATAAAGTTTTCTTTCCTGTCAG
>NW_013695706.1:0-722 GCF_000517525.1 Limulus polyphemus | reverse complement strand
GCGCTAGCAGATTGGATCTTTGTCCTCATAGTCTCCAAAATAGACTCTTATGGACCTGCGTTAGCAGATTGAATCTTTGTCCTCATAATCTCCAAAATAGATTCTTATGGACCAGCGCTAGGAGATTGAATATTTGTCCTCATAGTCTTCAGAATAGACTCTTATGGACCTGCGCTAACAGATTGAATCTTTGTCCTCTAGTAAGCTTCAGAATATTGAATACTCAGAATTGGTCCTGTTGAAGTTGTACATGATCAAGATAATCTTTTGTTTCTGTGTTGGAAGCTCGTGTTATGAGAATATTTAAAGCACATAACTGCTATAAAGACTGTTGTAGTTGTGAATGGTAGTCTTGTAAGACCAACTGTGGCTAAATAAAATATAAATGACAAGATAATAAAATGTATAAAGTGTACTGTGATTTTTTTGCATGTTATCAAACATTTGTGAAACACCTCGAAATATATGATGAACATTAAAAATTGAAATTGTGAAATAATTGCATGAAAGTCGAACCGTAATGTTAGAATAGAAATTTACGTCTAAACATTTTGTATAAGTTCATTTAAAATGTAATTCAATGTCTAAACCCATATATTATACAGTTTAATTTAAAATGTAATTCAATGTCTAAATCCATATGTTATACAGTTCAATTTAAAATGTAATTCAATGTCTAAACCCATATATTATACAGTTCAATTTAAAATGTAATTCAATGT
>NW_013695705.1:0-722 GCF_000517525.1 Limulus polyphemus | reverse complement strand
TTTAATGTTTGATATGATTGAATGATTGAGGAAAATGTTAAATGTGATAGGGTGATTGGGGAAAATAATAAATCTTTGATATTATAGTGTCTGACTAAAATGTTAAATGTTTGGTATGATAGGATGATTAAAGAAAATGTTAAATGTTTGATGTAGTAGGGCGATTGAGGAGAATGTTAAATGTTTAATGTGATAGAGTGATTGAGGAAAATAATAAATATTTGATTTATAGGGTCTGACTAAAATGTTAAATGTTTGATGTGATAGGGTGATTGAGGAAAATATTAAATGTTTGATGTGATAGGGCGATTGAGGAAAATGTAAAATGTTTGATGTGACAGGGTGATTGAGGAGAACCTTAAAAGTTTGATGTGATATGGTGATTGAGGAGAACCTTAAAAGTTTGATGTGATAGGGTGATTGAGGAGAACCTTAAATGTTTGATGTGATACGGTGATTGTGGAAATGTTAAATTTTTGATATTATAGGGTCTGACTAAAATGTTAAATGTTTGATATGATAGGGTGATTGAAGAAAATGTTTAATGTTTGATATGATTGGGTGATTGAGGAATTGTTAAATGTTTAATGTGATACGGTGATTGGGGAAAATAATAAATCTTGGATATTATAGGGTCTGACTAAAATCTTAAATGTTTGATATGATAGGATGATTAAAGAAAATGTAAAATGTTTGATGTGATAGGGCGATTGAGGAAAATG
>NW_013695704.1:0-722 GCF_000517525.1 Limulus polyphemus | reverse complement strand
CCAACACAGTCATTAAACGGTATTGTTGAACTGATTACGTAG
The DNA here is from genome assembly GCF_000517525.1 of Limulus polyphemus. NCBI lineage: Eukaryota > Metazoa > Arthropoda > Merostomata > Xiphosura > Limulidae > Limulus > Limulus polyphemus. The sequence continues at coordinate 680 of NW_013695704.1, read as the reverse complement.
CCACACAGATATTGTATTCCATTATTTTGGTTTCCTAGACACAGTCATTAAACGGTATTGTTGAACTGATTACGTAGCCACACAGATATTGTATTCCATTATTTTGGTTTCCTAGACACAGTCATTAAACGGTATTGTTGAACTGATTACGTAGCCCCACAGATATTGTATTCCATTATTTTGGTTTCCTAGATTAGATGGTGTTTATCGATCACTGAAAAATTCCTGTCATTAACGAAAACTTTATTGGCCGACGAGAGGACATGACCTTGAAATGAAATAATGTTCAAACAATATTTAAAAGTAGCAGATGTATCAACAACACCAGTTTTAAAACGGTTCGCTAGTATGTGTGTAGATATTCAAACCCATTAACATTGATGACAACACAGCCACGTGACCCTCCCCACAGACTCATTGAATGCCAAAGTCTGAAAGACAGATAAATAATTTAAGATCTCTACTGTCTACAGTTACATTTTTTTAAAGACTTGAAAATACCAAGAGAATCCTTGCGGCAAAGTATGGATTTATACAAATGTTCTTGTATTTAATCAAACCTGAGAAAGAAATACTGTCGAAACATGTAGTCGTGGGGGCATTACAATGTGTCCGTCAATTTCACAAGAGTTGACAGATTGCAAGTCGAGCACCCCCACCATCAGGTCATGACAGGCTAG
>NW_013695703.1:0-722 GCF_000517525.1 Limulus polyphemus | reverse complement strand
ACAAGAATCACATAGAGTGATAATACGAAATTAACAATGATTACAATACATTACGCATAGTTTGTTGAATAGTTTGTTATTAGAAATTCTGATGCATTGTAAATACTTAGTTTGTATTAACCTTTCACATAGCTTGTAACAATCTCTTAGTTTGTATTAATCTCTCACATAGTTTGTATTAACTTCTTACTTAGTTTGAATTAACCTCTCACATAGTTTGTATTAACTTCTTACTTAGTTTGAATTAACCTCTCACATAGTTTGTATTAACTTCTTACTTAGTTTGAATTAACCTCTCACATAGTTTGTATTAACTTCTTACTTAGTTTGAATTAACCTCTCGCATAGTTTGTATTAACTTCTTACTTAGTTTGAATTAACCTCTCACATAGTTTGTAATAACTTCTTACTTAGTTTGAATTAACCTCTCACATAGTTTCTATTAATCTCTCATATAGTTTGTGTTAACCTCCTAATTAATACCCGAAAACATTATAGTTTCATTTCCAGTATAAACCAGATTAAGATTCTTTTACCCCAACTAGATCTGTACGTCATATTTCAGAATTGCGGACTCATGTCTATCCTGACAGAACTGGAAGTCCTGGGGATGATGGTGGGCTGTTTGTGTCACGATCTGGACCACAGAGGAACAAATAATGCATTCCAGGAAAAGTAAGTAATAAATAATATTTGATTCAATATGTTGAACTGCATATAAT
>NW_013695702.1:0-722 GCF_000517525.1 Limulus polyphemus | reverse complement strand
ATAAGTTGCTCTCAGTCATGCGCTAACTCTCATAGCTTTTGTTGGTCAAGGATGTTGTCTGCTGTTTCGTAGGGTGATTTTATTGTAATTCATTTTTACCCTTTAAAATCCCATTTCAAAACTTTATAAGTTTGCTCTCAGTCATGCGCTAACTCTCATAGCTTTTGTTTGTCACGGATGTTGTCTGCTGTTTCGTAGGGTGATTGTATTGTAATCCATTTTTACCCTTAAAATCCTATTTCAAAACTTTACAAGTTTGCTCTCAGTCATGCGCTAACTCTCATAGCTTTTGTTTGTCACGGATGTTATCTGCTGTTTCGTAGGGTGATTGTATTGTAATCCATTTTTACCCTTAAAATCCCATTTCAAAACTTTATAAGTTTGCTCTCAGTCATGCGCTAACTCTCGTAGCTTTTGTTGGTCAAGGATGTTGTCTGCTGTTTCGTAGGGTAATTGTGTTGTAACCCAACACCATTCTGACTGTGGGGTCATTTTACGACTGTCACATGTAGGAAAGATACTTCCAGATTATGACTGATCAGAAAAAGAAAGAATGTGAAAGCAGTCTTGACGTTTTTAGAGAGATTATTTTCCTATTCTAACAGAAGCAAAGTTTCAACTGCTGTGTACCTTTCATTCTTAACCTCCAATCCATTTGTCCAGCCAGTTCTGGTTTATATAGTTTCATTCTTGTTAAATTCAACATTTGTTTGTTCATGGCA
>NW_013695701.1:0-722 GCF_000517525.1 Limulus polyphemus | reverse complement strand
TTCGTGTTAATTGTAGAGTCTCGATGGTCATATCTGAGAGCAAGGTCCTTCACTTTAAGTTCGTGTTTAGTTATAGAGTCTTGATAGCCATATCAAAGAGCAAGGCCCTTCATTGTAAGTTCGTGTTTAATTCTAGAGTCTTGATGGTCATATCTAAGAGCAAGGCCTTTCACAAGTTCATGATTAGTTATATAGAGTCTTGATGGTCATATCTAAAAGCAAGTGTTAATTAGTATAAAACAAATAATATAATAGCAAATTAAAGTAAAAGAATACCTCTTCATGAAAGGGAATTTTAAATTACTTTTAAAGATGAAAATGAGTAGAAAACGAAAATGTGAACGAATGTTGAAATCACTAGATTTTAATGATAACTCAACCTTTAGTTGAAAATTAATGATTTTTTGTGTACGAGTCGTCCTGTGCTGGATATTTTAGAAATGGTTTTGTATTACTTCGTCTTGTACTATGTCTCTCACAAATCTGATAGGTTCCTTAACAAGTTCTGGCAAAACTGAAGTCGTGCTACGAATAATAAACAGGCCAGCAAGTGTTTTTAATTATTTGTTTAAAAGAAACAGTTGCTCTTTACTTCACATTAGGGAATTCACTGTTTTTTAACTCTAGAAAAAAAACAGTTGCTCTTTACTTCACATTAGGGAATTCACTGTTTTTTAACTCTAAGAAAAAAACAGTTGGTCGTTACTTCGCATTAGGGAATT
>NW_013695700.1:0-722 GCF_000517525.1 Limulus polyphemus | reverse complement strand
CTGTCACCAAAGTACACTAATTACTGTTGTTAAATGTTCTTCCGTTGGTCGGGTTCTTTTGGGTTATTTGTTTAAAATAGCACGAAGTCCAGTCAACATGACGATAACGAACTAATATATTTTTTGAATAACGTTTGCTTCAGGTTACATTCACTGGTAGGTCTAGCTTCACAAACAAAGTTTCAACAAATACTACAAACTAATGTACACCTAACTTGCATATAAACGTACTTGCAGAATTTCGATAACAAACATTAATTGATTGACTTACTAACTCTGTCACTGAGATGTAGATGAACTAACTTTCATTGTTGAAACACAATAAATCACAGTACACTGGTTAACTCAGGAAGTATCATCATGACAAGTTTGTTCTAGCAACAGAAATAAGTGTTAGAGTTTCGTGCATAAAATACAGAATTCAAAAATACTTCTACAACACATTCCTTGTCTGGGAGCTCTCCAATTACACTTGTTTGTTTGTTATTAAACACAAAGCTGCGCAACGGGCTATCTGTGCTATGCCTACCACGAGTATCGAAACCCCGGTTTTTAGCGTTATAAGTCTTCAAACTTACCAAAATACACTTGTTTGACCTTAATTGTTTGTTTCATTGGTAAATAAAGGTTATTGAACTCAGTCAAGATCGGATTCACTCGGTAAGACATTCTATGTTGGAACCTCCTGTTATTACCCGATTACAGGGAAATCATTGCACCTG
>NW_013695699.1:0-722 GCF_000517525.1 Limulus polyphemus | reverse complement strand
TTGAATACTTATTTGGGATAAACCTTGAGGATTCTCTGAAATTCACTGCTTTGAAGATAGTGAGTGGAGCTTCATGTACAAGCAATATACTGCTGTAAAAGTAAAGCAATGAAATTTGTTTTACCGAAGATATTCTTTAGTTACCTGACATCATCATGTGATCTTCACAAGATGTACATAACCACTAGGAAACTTGGGGATTCCCCAGTGCAGGGATATAGGGAAAGAAGGTTTGGATATGCCATAGATTGTACAACACGCATATACAAAAAATATATCGTGCTATAGACCTTATGGCACATTGCAGCAATAGTGTTAAATTAAAATTTAAGGCGAATGTTCTCCAACTTATGTACACAGTGAAGTGTTATAAACATGAAATAAAGTATGGTTACTTATTTTATCAAAAATATTTTTTAGCTAACAAACATTTAAATAATCCAGGAGTGACAAGTAAACATGATTGGTAATGCTGATGGGGCAGAGTAAAAAAACAAAACAAAAAACTATTGTGCCGAATGAACTTATAACAGTGAAAAATTAGTACATGTTTTGGATTTCGTTGTAAGTTTACAGCATTTTTGAATGTAGAAGTGAAGAGATTTATTGAAAGTTATATATGGTTTTGATTCGATTTTCTTATACCAGATGGCACTGGTATTTAGATGTTGACTGTGGTGTGCAAAAGGGGATATGTTACACAAATGAAAAAAAACTGATTC
>NW_013695698.1:0-722 GCF_000517525.1 Limulus polyphemus | reverse complement strand
AGAAAACATATATCAAACTGGTTCAGGTCACTTCTAAATAGAGAACATATTGGGAATTTATTTAAGTTCTTTTTAAATAGTACTAGTAATCTGCTCTAAGTCATAAAACTGAAATATTTTGGTTCTGAAAATGATCTTTTGAAGTGTTGCTATAACACAAGGCCATCATTAACTGAAATACTATAACATAAAGTTTGAAAGCAGTTAATATGACCTTATGATACAGGCTCTTAACACAAGGCATCATTAATTGAAATACTATAACATAAAATTTGAAAGCAGTTAATATGAGCTTATGATACAGGCCCTTAACACAAGGTCATCATTAATTGAAATACTATAACATAAAGTTTGAAAGAAGTTAATATGAGTTTATGATACAGGCCCTTAACACAAGGCCATCATTAATTGAAATACTATAACATAAAGTTTGAAAGTAATTCATATGATCTTATGATACAGGCCCTTAACACAAGGTCATCATTAATTGAAATACTATAACATAAAATTTGAAAGTAATTCATATGATCTTATGACACAGGCCCTTCAGTATATGTTTATCAGGTTAAGAGGTTTATCAGGCCAGCACACATATATATAAAATATGTTTCATATAGCAATATTTTACCAATACTAAAATCTTGTAAGAGGTTTATAAGGCCAGCACACACATATAGATAACATATGTCTCATATAGCAATATTTTACCCATACTAAAATCT
>NW_013695697.1:0-722 GCF_000517525.1 Limulus polyphemus | reverse complement strand
AGAATACAAACTGTAACTGTAAACCAAACTTGGAACATAGTATATATCACTATAAACAAGGACAGTGACATGTTGAGTAGAATACAACCCATCATTGTAACTGTAAACCAAACTTAGAATATAGTATATTCCACTGTAAACAAGGACAGTGACATGTTGAGTAGAATACAAACTGTAACTATAAACCAAACTTAGAATATAGTATATTCCACTGTAAACAAGGACAATGACATGTTGAGTAGAATACAACCTATCATTGTAACTGTAAACCAAACTTAGAATATAGTATATACCACTATAAACAAGGACAATGACAGGTTGAGTAGAATACAACCTATTACTGTAAATCAAATTAGTGAAAGTATTGTAATTATTTACAGCATGTTGATAGGCTGTACTTTGTTGTATAGGTAGAGACGGGTGACAAAGTTAATCCACCATCATTTGCAAGATTTTGTCTGAAGTCTCCTTATCAAGCAGTGATATTGAAACACCCTCATCCAGAAAGGTATAAAAGGCTGGAGAAGTTTTTTGATGACAAGAACTATCTTCTTCCTGAGAAAGTAATGAGCTGGATGCAGAGTGTTGTGGACAAAGTAAATAAAAGAGATTTGTGCAGTGTAGAAGGGGTAAAAACAGTAAGTTGTTTATTTAAACATGTAGCAGTAGACATGGTGAAAGAACTAATTAAGCATTGTTTTTATATTGTAGCAATATAAATG
>NW_013695696.1:0-722 GCF_000517525.1 Limulus polyphemus | reverse complement strand
ACATGGTTTAAACAGAATTGATCTACGCAATAGTGCTCGTTTTCCAGTTGATTAGTTCAAAGGATCTGTCAAATAAATTCAACTAATATTGAGGTGTTTAAAATTGTCAAGAAAATTGCTAGAATCTATCAATCTATCTAGAATCAAATTTTCATACTTAATGGTGAGTATGATATGACTATGGGAATAAGATATACATTTTGGCAGAATACTAATTATCTTCAGCTAAGAAAGTTTTATTTTTTAACAGAATGGTTAGCTTCAGATTTTAAAGAAAAGCTTGATATATATTTGTTTATAATAAAAGTTAATTTTGAGTTTGTTTGATTTAAAAATAAAAATAAAAATTCGCTTAGTGGATAGAATGGCCTAGATGGACCAACAGGTTCCTTGTTGTCCATAACTTTTCTGTTATATTATGATAACATCCTATTAATAATAATGTTTTTGTGTTTTTTAAATAATGTATGCTACTTCCAGAGGGCAGTAATTGTGCATATATCGCTTATGTTCACTTTTGGGTTTAGGCATGCTTTCGGTAATATGTGTAGGCTTATCTAAGAATTTTAGCCGTGTGACATGATGTGAGAAATTCACCGAGAAATAACTTTCTTTTAAAAGTTTAAATTTTATTCCCAACAATGAGATTCGCTCAGCTTGTAATTGGGCCAGCTGGCAGTGGAAAGGTGTGTTATTGGTATTGACAAGCTTGCAACTTGCAC
>NW_013695695.1:0-722 GCF_000517525.1 Limulus polyphemus | reverse complement strand
GGGTACCCAACTGACGAAAAAATACATTCTAAGTTATAAGGAGTTGGAGTTGTGTAAGAAAAGGATATTGAATCAATTGTAGTGATTGTCAGATTGAGTTTTAGTTTTGCTCAAGGTACGTAACTTACTCGTGATTTAAGTTATTATTGTTTAGTCACTAGAATAAGATGTTCCAAAACTATTATAATTTATCTAACTTTCTGTCAAATGACTACTTTACCCTAAATCATAAACTACATGTAGAGGAGAGTCCACTCTTTCTGTTGGGTAAAAGTCAGACAAAAAACTGAGATTTCTTTGGTGGGTTTGCCAAATTTATTGATATGTCTTCATTTTGTGATTATGTGTAGTTTGTGTATATAATTGGTTGAAAACTGCAGCAGCCTATTTATGAAGGTAAATGCTGAAGTATAAAAATTGGAGCTCGAACATCTTTTGACACATAAATTTGAAGATTGAGGATTTTTAATTATTTCTTTTTGAAATTAAGTAGTTGATATAAGAATTTAAGATTTAAAAGAAAAATTGAATTAATAACAATGTATTCATGCCAAGTTTATTGGCATGTAATGATAATAAAGTTGTTTAATTAAATTTTGAATGTAACACTGTAAAAGGCATGTACTTCATCTCAACTGTAGCAGAATAATTAAAATATATCAAGATAATTTGAGATGCACACTGCACCTTAAATATTTTGAAGCCATATTGTAGATACTATT
>NW_013695694.1:0-722 GCF_000517525.1 Limulus polyphemus | reverse complement strand
GTAGATAGAGGACATTTTGAAACTAATCTATCTACAACTGAAACTCTAATGAAATGTCCTTGAAATGCCCTCTATCTACAACTGAAAGAAAGAAACTCTAACTATCTACAACTGAAAAGGACATTTCATTAGAATTTCTTTCAGTTGTGGATAGAGGAGCATTTCATTAGAGTAGCGGCCATTATTTTTTCTTCGTCTTTTTTTATCTCCTTTTTACCCTCTGTTTTTGTGTGTGAATAAAACATTAAACGATACAACATCATTATTGCCAAAACTTTAATGAGGTTGACAAGCTTAACATTTTTCGTCGTGCAGGGTTTATCCACTCAAACGAAACTTTTCTTTGCTTTATCTGGCACCAGAGGGCGTTAGCACATCATTTGGCTAAGCGTATATTTAAGTAAATACAATAATTAGATGCATGCTTTCGAGTTATCAAGAAAATAACATTTTGAAGAATGTCATTAAAAGTACCGTCGCTTTATATTTCATTGTTTGAATCTAGAGGGCGTCACAATAATAGACAGATGACTAAAAGCGTGGGGTGGGGCTTAGCTTAGTGGTTAGAGTGGTTGGATTGCAAAAAACTAGTTTCTTACTTTTGGTCCGTTATAAGAGTGACAGTCAAATCCCACTATTCGGTCAGATGAGAATGGCACAATAGTTTACGTTGGGTGATGTTGACCAACTGTCTACTCTCTAGCCTAGCGGTTCCAAATCAG
>NW_013695693.1:0-722 GCF_000517525.1 Limulus polyphemus | reverse complement strand
TAAACTTAGCTAAGCCATATAACACAATATTATTATATCTATATATGGAAAATGTCAAAGATGTTCCATGGAAAGATAAGATGATCTTTATAATGATGGAATAAACTTAACTAAGCCATATAACACAATATTATTATATCTATATATGGAAAATGTCAAAGATGTTCCATGGGAAGATAAGATGATCTTTATAATGATGGAATAAACTTATCTAAGCCATATAACACAATACCAAAATGTTTGTGTACCACTCAAACCAGCACGTCAAATCCACGTGTTATGTTCCTTGACATTATCTTCGAAAATTTAAAGTTAGCTATGGAATTATTATGATTTATCTTAGAGAAATAAAAGAGAAGGTCCTTATTTTAAAAATACACAATGCACATCAAACAAATATATTTTATGATTATGGAAAGTGTAGTTAAGATGAGGAACAATATAAGTATCCTTGAAAGAAACCTTGCTGCCATCTTACAGCAGGGTTCTACCAAGGGTAGTGAGGGCAACCTATAGGGGACGCAAGTTTACATCCTTCAAAGAAACCGTGTTGCCATCTTACAGCAGAGTTCTACCAAGGGTAATGAGGGCTACCTGTAGGGGCGCAAGTTTACATCTTTGAAAGAAACCTTGCTTAGCCTTCTTACTGCAGGGTCCTACCAAGGGTAGTGAGGGTCGACCTGTAGGGAGCGCAAGTTTACATCCTTGAAGAAACCTTGTTG
>NW_013695692.1:0-722 GCF_000517525.1 Limulus polyphemus | reverse complement strand
ATATATTTAATGGAATTAAACTACTGATATATATATTTAATGGAATTAAACTACTGATATATATATATTTAATGGAATTAAACTACTGATATATATATTTAATGGAATTAAACTACTGATATATATATTTAATGGAATTAAACTACTGATATATATATATTAATGGAATTAAACTACTGTATATATATCTAATGGAATTAAACTACTGATATATATATTTAATGGAATTAAACTACTGATATATATATATTTAATGGAATTAAACTACTGATATATATATTTAATGGAATTAAGCTAATGATATATATATTTAATGGAATTAAGCTAATGATATATATATTTAATGGAATTAAACTACTGATATATATATTTAATGGAATTAAACTACTGATATATATGTTTAATGGAATTAAACTACTGATATATATATATATATATTTAATGGAATTAAACTACTTATATACATATATTTAATGGAATTAAACTACTGATATATATATATTTAATGGGATTAAACTATTGATATATATATCTAATGGAATTAAACTACTGATATATATATTTATTGGAATTAAACTACTGATATATATATATTTAATGGAATTAAACTACTGGTATATATATTTAATGGAATTAAACTACTGATATATATATATATTTATTGGAATTAAACTACTGATATATATATATTTAATGGAATTAAACTACTGGTATATATATAT
>NW_013695691.1:0-722 GCF_000517525.1 Limulus polyphemus | reverse complement strand
CCTTAACCACCTGGCCATGCCGGGCCTCTGGATGCTCGAGTCCATTCCTCCGTCTTCTGTTCCGAAGATTGAAGCGATAAAACAAAAGGGTTTATAATATATTTTTTTTTTGTTTTCAATTTAAAGCTATTGTTAAATAATAGTAATGACGATGGTGGGGTCCCGAATGTGAGGCTTCCATATGTTCACGTGCATCTTGCTTATTGTCTTTCACTCAATACAATCGCTTTTGTGGGATTTTCACTTACAAAAAAAAGTCCGGAATTCGGAGATCAAGACAACTTCCGCTGCATGCTTGTTGCACGTTGTGATACTTTCTGCGACTCTTATTAGAACCCGATGATCAAGCCATAAGTATGTTCTCTCTTTTTATTTTCTTTCAGAATTTTCACGCAAAGCTACATAATGAGCTATTTGCGCATAGCCATCCCTAACTAGAAGGAAGGAAGACAGTCAACAGCACCCACCGCCAACTCTTTGGCTACTTTGACCAGGCCAAATAGTGGGATTTGCCAATCACTGTTATGGCGCACATACGGCCGCAAAGTGCAGAGTGCGATTTTCGGAATTAGGATCGAACCATAAACCTTCAGGTTTACAGCTCGGGCATGCCAAGCACTAATCCAGTCAAGATTTGAAAAACAGCCAAGTTTGTTTGTCACAACAACCACGAGGTGAACGATGTTTCAACTCAGTTACATAGTAACGCATTTTAAAGCCCT
>NW_013695690.1:0-722 GCF_000517525.1 Limulus polyphemus | reverse complement strand
GTGATTTAAGGTATGATTAGGGTAGAAAGACCTACATTTTAAGTGAATTATACACAGGTGTGATTAGGGTGTAAAGATCTAATCCTAAGTTGATTGAACACAAGTGTGATTAGGATGTAAATATATATGCTTTAACTAAACGTAGAGGTTAATGCGCTGTAGAAAAATAACAGCTTCTAAGCAAGTAACAGTATTTTTTGTGACTTCACTTTTTGACTTTTTTTCTTCTGTCGAATGATCAGTTAACATTTTTGATATAAAACTGGTGTTTGAAACTATTTTATCTAAAGAATCGTTGTGGAGATAGATGTAAAACGAATCACACTCTTAATGTAATGACCAGCAGCTTTATAAATTTAAAGATAATAATAAGAACTTTTAATTTCAGCCAACGTTTTGCGATTGCGGCAGCATCATTAGGACTAGGACTACAAGCACACGATAAGAAACATTTCAGCCCTGATGAAGCCGCAATGGCAAAACTTTAGCTGAAATCAAAAGTTTTATTATTATTGTTATTATCTGGAGAGTAAATGGCTTTTTTTTCTAACTTTATTCCAAAATATCTGAATTCCTGTTCTCAAAACTAAAGTGTCATCTGTAGATCCCCAGTATTATCTATCACGTGGTGTTGTAAATGTAGTGTATTCAGTAGATTCCCAGTATTATCTATCACGTGGTGTTGTAAATGTAGTGTATTCAGTAGATTCCCAGTATTATCT
>NW_013695689.1:0-722 GCF_000517525.1 Limulus polyphemus | reverse complement strand
AGTTTTGGTTATTAGAGATCACAGTTTCTGTCATTGATTAAAGTATTATCATTATGTTTGATCTAGGTTTGTACAAAAATCTGTGTATTACTACCCGGGTTTGTACAAAAGCCCGTGTATTATTACCTAGGTTTGTACAAAAGTCTGTGTATTCTTACCTAGGTTTGTATTAGAGTCTGTGTATTCTTACCTGGGTTTGTACTAAAGTCTGTGTATTCTTACCTAGGTTTCTACAAAAGTCTGTGTATTCTTACCTAGGTTTGTACAAAAGTCTGTGTATTCTTACCTGGATTTGTACTAAAGTCTGTGTATTCTTACCTAAGTTTGTACAAAAGCCCGTGTATTCTTATCTGGGTTTGTACAAAAATCTGTGTATTCTTACCTAGGTTTCTACAAAAGTCTGTGTATTCTTACCTGGGTTTGTACAAAAGTCTGTGTATTCTTACCTGGGTTTGTACTAAAGTCTGTGTATTCTTACCTGGGTTTGTACAAAATCCCGTGTATTCTTATCTGGGTTTGTACAAAAGCCTGTGTATTCTTACCTAGGTTTGTACAAAAGCCTGTGTATTCTTACCTAGGTTTGTACAAAAATCTGTGTATTTTTACCTAGGTTTGTACTAGAGTCTGTGTATTCTTACCTAGGTTTGTACAAAAATCTGTGTATTTTTACCTAGGTTTGTACTAAAGTCTGTGTATTCTTATCTGGGTTTGTACAAAAGCCC
>NW_013695688.1:0-722 GCF_000517525.1 Limulus polyphemus | reverse complement strand
AAACAAACTAACTAACAACATCTTGCAAGTAATGATGTTTTCTATATTTGATTACAACTCTTTCTAAATTCTTTTGAAGGATTTTGTTGATTTTACAATTTATAGTTGATTCAGTTACTGATTTGAAATACTGACTTACCTATTTTGAGACTTCTGACATTAAATTTCGAAATATCACACGGATATTTGTGTGCATAATCATTGTATAGTTTTATGAAATTAAGGTTGCAAGTTGATTGTTGATATCCAAACTCGTTCACATACCGCTAAGTTGTAGCTGTATTGTTATAAACATACATATGTTTATGAATTCTAACACGTAGGTATTATGTCTAATGAATTAGTACTAGAATTTACAACTATATCACACTATCAAGCTCATTATGGATTTAGGCATAAATATAAATAATAGTTTAGTTGATATATCACAATCTTAGAAACATCAGTAAGTTTAGTGTTTTAAGTAACGACCTTCGTTATCTTCCCATTAACAACTTTTTCATTTTTGTATTAAATAATATCACAGTTAATTAGATGCCACAGAATTTGTAAAAATAATATTGAGATAAAATAACCTGTGCTCGTTTCTGGATGTATTTTTTAGCGCAAACAGTTGTGATCTAACTTATATTTCAAACTAATTTTCGTATTGTTATTAAAGTTAAATTAATATATGCTCCACTGATAAATCCAACGTGTACTAAGTTTGTTTATGTAAGGAA
>NW_013695687.1:0-722 GCF_000517525.1 Limulus polyphemus | reverse complement strand
TACAGAAAACGTACAAGACATTCCGAGAACTTACGATACGATACGTTAGAGTTAGTTAAGAAGAACAATGTAGATAAGACTTCCATTACTATAGAGAAAGGAGAGACAAAACACGTATAATGAATACCAAATATAGGAAACGATATAGAAACAATATAAAAGTCATGTAAATCGATTCTAATGTAAATAAAACACGAAAAGATCCAAAAAGAATAACACTAAACGAGAAAAGTGAGAAAGTTAGAAGTAACTCGAAGAGCAATATTTAATAATAGAAACATCTTAAATAATTCAGACACCATTAAAGAGATAATTAATTTCAAGAAACTCGATATTATATAAGCGCTTGAAAAATTACGTCGGTGTAGAATCTTTTTCATAACGATAGGAAATATGCACCAAATGACAGTTAGATACACACATAAACGGTAATCAAACTCTAAAGAACAAACCAAATGGGATTGAGAACTTGCAAAATAAAGGTCACTGGTGACATACACGAAGAACATATGTGTTTGTAAAAGTAACTAACACTGTTCATATTCAAAGTATTCGAAGTTACGAGTTTAGCGTTTAAAAATGTGATAAAGCTATTTGTAATGTTCTATTATAAGTAAAATGAGAGGAGTGTTGTCTCAGACAACACCTGAAAAAGCCTTTGTTGGAAAAGAAACTCTACCCGGTTTTGTTGTTCTTCAAAATAACCTATATACATAGTATTC
>NW_013695686.1:0-722 GCF_000517525.1 Limulus polyphemus | reverse complement strand
AGAGCACGTGGAGGCAAGTGGACTCAGCTGAAGTCACTAGATCTTTCTCGCGAGTTGTATCGAATCAGAGTCGAAGTTTCCAGATTCTTGTAAATTCAAAAAGAAAAAAAAACCTGAATCATCGTAAAATTTGAAATTCTCGATTGTTATATTATCATGAGACGTTAAGTTATTTAAATCACGAAATATAATCTCTTGTTCTAATGGCTACTAGGTCTGGATTTGATGATAATCATAGCGTAATACTAAAAAAATTATAAAAATGTTTTGTTTTTCCTGTTGGAAGCTCCTTTCTTTGCATAACATAATTATAAATAAATTATATCAGTTAACTAAGCATTAATTTATAATTAATTAACTACTGAAAAACGGTCATTAACAGCACATTTTGTAATTATGATATTTTATGATAATTTTATGATAATAACGAATAACATGTTGTTGTTTTTCTAAATGACAGCTCATAAATCAATAGAATTCCCTCCCTTATTTTTTTTATTTTTTTTTTGCAAAGTCGACAATACACTTCAGTTCAGCCACCAGGGTCGTGGGTTTGAAACGTAAATAAATTCAATTTTAATGTTACTTATCACTACATGATACAAGAAAATACAACTTCTCACTTATCAGACCCACTCTGTTGTTGACTGGGTCATTATGGAATGTTCCACGGTTCTCACTTATCAGACCCACTCTGTTGTTTACTGGGTCCGTTATGGAAT
>NW_013695685.1:0-722 GCF_000517525.1 Limulus polyphemus | reverse complement strand
TCATTCCCACAAATACCAACATGGCCAGGTATCCAAAAAAATTGAGTACAAACAGAACACACAGAGAAAAGTGGGCTAGTAGTTTTTGAATATTAACCAGAAAAGGGTGAGAGCTCATGCAAAGTGATTCCATGGCCAGTATAGAGCTAGGACCTCTATGTGATCCAAGGAAAGTGAAATGGCATACAACTCAGCAGTGGACACAGAAACTGTAGAGAGGATCCTGTGAGCAACCACCAAGCCTCCACAAACTATGGCAGAGCCCACAGTCACCTGATTTTGAACCACCCGTAAAAACAGGAACAGAAGAATGGTTCAAAAGATGTTTGGCAAAGACAATACTTCCAAGCAGGAGTATCCACCTTCCTCAGATGACTCAAAGAAAGGTCACAGGTGGGGTGGTAATAAGCCATGGAGAAATGGACTGATCATCAGATTCAGCAACATTATCCAATGACAGACCCAATTCAGCCAGCTATACCCAGATATGGAGACCAAATAGAGAAATATATGACTGCTGATTTTGAAAGAGCAAAGCCCACCAAGGAAGAAAGACACAATACCACGTGGGATGCTGTGGCAAGGATCAAAGCTTGGTAGCATACTGCAAAGAAAGTTGCACATGTCAAAGGTGATGAGGAAGTTTATGGGACTCTCAGCATACAGACTCTCGACTGATGAAGTGTGGAAAGCCCCCATGCAGAGCTGAAGCCCCAGATGGT
>NW_013695684.1:0-722 GCF_000517525.1 Limulus polyphemus | reverse complement strand
ATAAAAACTCGTTTACAATTAAAGATAGGAAATTGTACATTATTTTTTCCTTAACATAATAAACATTAAAAGTGTAATAAAAATACTTAAAGGTTTCAACACTGCAAAGAGAGATATACTGATTTTAAGAATTCTATTGTTTGTAATAAGCACAAAGCTACACAATGGCATATCTGTGCTTTGCTCACCACGGATATTGAAACCCGGTTCTACCAATGCAAGATTTGTAGTTTTTCCGAAATTTGATGACCTACCTTCATCATATTATCCTATATCATTGTGTCAAGTTTGGTGCTGATTGATCAAGAAATATGAAAACGTATAAGAAATAGATACACACACACATTGACGTTTATTTATATAGATTAACGTAGATGTTATGGATGACAATAAATATGGTGTTAAACGATACAAAAACATCTCAGCAACAAATGATTTAGATCAACATATAAAGGATTATACAAGAGAAGAAACTGTAAATACGAGATTGACTCAAACATATTTAGATCATGCCATTTCAAATCTTTCAAATAAATTTGTTATTTCAGTTGTTAATAAAATCGAAATATCATATCATTACTTTATTATGACTTTAATTGATACTGAAAAATTATCATCAATAAATTAAAGGTATAAGTTAAATTATTATAATGAACAAATTAATACAACTCCTAAAAAGTTGAAAGAAAATGTTATAACGAAAGAAATTTCTAAAAGTGTCT
>NW_013695683.1:0-722 GCF_000517525.1 Limulus polyphemus | reverse complement strand
TAACTTTAGATGCCCTGAAAACAAAATAATTTAGGCTCACTAAATGTTTCGAGCAATTTCAGTTAAGCTAAATATACATGAAAACTGTAAACGAATATTGTACAAAAAACTAACTGGCTCTGATGAAGTATTAAAATGATATTTATCTACAATTTGTTTCCCTATACAAAAAGAGTAAAATAAAAAATGACTAAATATTTACAGCAAAAATATTTTTCAAAAAGTTCCATTATCATCATTTTGTTATTTTTCAAACAGTAATATATTATATTAAATATTTCAGCAGGAAAAACAACGAATTTCAAGTTGTGCTACAGTTTCAATAAATTATAATATATACCCTATATATATGTACACGTGTGTGTGTGTCGAAAATTATCAATTTCTCCACGAATATGGGCGTTTTACCTCACACAATCTAAGCTATTTACAACTTGCGCATGCGGTAAAAGTTCGCAAGCGAAATAGAGCAAAATGCAGTTCCGAGCTAAGACTATTTTTTTTTCGTGCTTTAGTTCTGTGGGTGACCGAGAACGCCAATCAGAATTTCGCTACAAAATTTAATGCTCAAAATAAAAAAGAAAAGAAAAATGAAAGGGCTCATCTACAGTGATGATTCTGTGGTTTTCACTGAGTGGATTAGAAACCCAAAAGCTCTTACTAAAATATCAAACAGACTTATGTGGCTAACATATTCTTAGTAATGAAACCTTTAAAGCTTG
>NW_013695682.1:1334-1722 GCF_000517525.1 Limulus polyphemus | reverse complement strand
CCTCAGATTGTGAGTCGAGCGCCCTAACCACCTGGCCATGCCGGGCCCAAACAAACGTTTGCACCTGTATCTTGCGTAAACTTGCGAAATTTAATCAGGCCCGTGGAGACAAAATTGTTCCATTTTCCTTACTATTTTGTAGATGTGCACGAAACACGGAAAGTAGATGACCCAGGAGACTAAAGTGTTTATTTAAAACAGCCATCGAAACACGGAAAGTAGATAACCCAGGAGACTCAAGTGTTTACTTAAAACAAACATAGTAACACGGAAAGTAGATAACCCAGGAGACTAAAGTGTTTACTTAAAACAGCCATCGAAACACGGAAAGTAGATAACCCAGGAGACTAAAGTGTTTACTTAAAACAGCCATCGAAACATGGAAAGT
>NW_013695682.1:0-334 GCF_000517525.1 Limulus polyphemus | reverse complement strand
CACTTAAAACAGACATAGAAACACGGAAAGTAGATAACCCAGGAGACTAAAGTGTTTACTTAAAACAGCCATCGAAACACGGAAAGTAGATAACCCAGGAGACTAAAGTGTTTACTTAAAACAGCCATAGAAACATGGAAAGTAGATAACCCAGGAGACTAAAGTGTTTACTTAAAACAGCCATCGAAACACGGAAAGTACATAACCCAGGAGACTAAAGTGTTTACATAAAACAGACATAGAAACACGGAAAGTAGATAACCCAAGAGACTAAAGTGTTCACTTAAAACAGACATAGAAACACGGAAAGTAGATAACCCAAGAGACTAAAGTG
>NW_013695681.1:0-722 GCF_000517525.1 Limulus polyphemus | reverse complement strand
TATTTTAGTGATTGCGGATGACAGCTGTTTGAGTGATTCTGGATGATAGTTGTTTGAGTGATTCCGAATGATAGTTGTTTGAGTGATTCTAGATGGCAATTGTTTGAGTGATTCTGGATGGCAATTGTTTGAGTGGTTCTAGATGGCAATTGTTTGAGTAATTCTGGATGATAGTTATTTGAGTGATTCTAGATGACAGTTGTTTGGGTGATTCTGGATGATAGTTGTTTGAGTGATTCTGGATGATAGTTGTTTGATTGATTCCGGATGATAGTTGTTTGAGTGATTCTGGATGATAGTTGTTTTAGTGATTCTGGATGATAGTTGTTTGAGTGATTCTGAATGATAGTTGTTTGAGTGATTCCGGATGATAGTTGTTTGAGTGATTCCGGATGATATCTTGTTGTTTTAGTCCTCCTTTTCCTGGTTCAATAAATGGTAACGTATTAATATATTTTCAAAGCGCCAAGCGGAATGCTTAATCTAAAAGTTTGCGTGTCACTTCGACATATTGAGTCGTGGTTAGAAGATTAACACACAACGTGCGTGTTACACCCAGGTTCCGGAAGAACTGTTGTTCTTTCCTAAATAGAATCAAACTACGTACACTGAAAGTACAGCACAACACGGACATACTTGGTATTTTTCACGCCTATGTTATGAGTAGAATATGTAGCAGACTCAACTTCAGCAAGTCTTGATGTAGGAGACTCAACTTCAGC
>NW_013695680.1:0-722 GCF_000517525.1 Limulus polyphemus | reverse complement strand
TGGTAACTTAGGATTATCGACAAGGAACATTATGAACCTAACTGCGTACAGCTGCTTTAAGAACGGTACCAGCGAATGAAGTTGGTTTTCAACAACGGACTATAATGAATAAAAGTGAAAAATTATTGTGAATTGTTTTTGTCTATTCTGTACATATAAGCCCGACCCAGCTTCCATCTTCTCTCTTTTGAGCCGTGGGGGTATTATAATATTATGATCAACCCCACCATTCGTTGGTAAAAGAGTAGTCCAAGAGTTGGCGTTGGATGATGTTGACTAGTTGCCTTCCCTCTAGTCTATCACCGCTAAATTAGAAAAGGCTAGTGCAGATAGCCCTCAAGTAGCTTTGCGCAAGATTCGAAACAAAAACAACCTTCTCTCTTTTTCCATCTGTGGTCCATTCACACAGACTGTCCTCCATTCACACAGACTGTCCTAGAGATGGAAAACATCAGCTGCCTGGTCCATTCACATAGACTGTCCTAAAGATGGAAGAACATCAGCTGCCTACCAGGCAGCTGATGTTCTTCCATCTCTAGGACAGTCTGTGTGAACGAACCAGGCAGCTGATGTTCTTCCATCTCTAGGACAGTCTGTGTGAAGGAACCAGGCAGCTGATGTTTTTCCATCTCTAGGACAGTCTGTGTGAAAGGACCAGGCAGCTAATGTTCTTACATCTTTAAGACAGTCTATGTGAATGGACCAGGCAGTTGATGTTATTC
>NW_013695679.1:0-722 GCF_000517525.1 Limulus polyphemus | reverse complement strand
TTAAGCCTACACAAATTCAGGGCCCATGTTATGATTATTATATTTCATTAAAGGGAGTACAACCAACAACAGATTTTATTTCATTTTACTTTCTGAAACAAAGCCTATTAGTTAATAAAAATAAGTGCCTAAAATATTGGACAATAATTTTAATTCCTTTTGTACATAATGTAGAAATACATTTCACTATTCGGAGTTCGGTCTGTTGACACAAAGATTATATTAACAATGAAGAAACGGGTCAGAAATATGTAACTTCGTACTGCCTGCTTTCATATTATACCTTCTGACTCCCCCAATGTTGAACGGGTACGTCAGTTAGTGTTTCTACAGTTCGCATTGCCTATTAGGTTTTGTTGTAAACATATTACTCCTTAATCGATGTCTAGTATGAAACGTTTTCAATAAAACAGTATCGCAAACAAGTATGTACGTACAAAATTCTTAACATGGTTGGTGTTATACTATACGTCCATCATCTTTGCACTTATGACAAATACAACTGGAGGCATTAAGTTCACAAGATAACTGACAAATATTTCCCAATCTGTAGTTTATTGCAATAAACAACCTTTGTCAAATCACGTTTTTCAAAGTGAAAAAAAACAAACAGGAGTCTTCATCCCTATGTACAGAACTAGGTAAACTAAGAGTTTTTTGTGAACATTATTAGTAAAAATCCTGTGTACAGAACAAGTAGGTAAACTAAGTTTTTTGTGAAC
>NW_013695678.1:0-722 GCF_000517525.1 Limulus polyphemus | reverse complement strand
GTAGCGACTTCAGCTTTGTACAGTTTTTCTTGCAATAATACCTTATAGTAACGACTTTAGCTTTGTACAGTGTTTCTTGCAATGATACCCTGTAGTAACGACTTCAGCTTTGTACAGTGTTTCTTGCAATATTACCTTATAGTTACAACTTTAGCTTTGTACAGTGTTTCTTGCAATAATACTTTATAGTAACAACTTTACCGTTGTACAGTGTTTCTTGCAATATTACCTTATAGTAGCGACTTCAGCTTTGTACAGTGTTTCTTGCAATAATACCTTATAGTAGCAACTTCAGCTTTGTACAGTGTTTCTTGCAATATTACCTTATAGTAACGACTTTAACTTTGTACAGCTTTAGCTTGCTACCTTGTGTCAAAGAACAATTCTTCTCTGACCTTAACTGAAGAGGGTAAGATTATTCTCCTTGGTGATTTCAATGCCAGAGTCGGGTGTGACCAGTAACTTTGGAGTGGCACCATTGGGAAAGAAGGAGTAGAAATAGCCAACTCCAATGGGATTCTATTCCTAAGTAAAGGTACTGAGCATGACCTCGTTATCGCGAACACCATATTTTGAATGAGCAACAAAACAACCTGGATTACGTCATCAGGGCCTGTGATTGGAGAAACCATTCATATCACCCGAGCTATGCGAAGAACTGACGATACAAAACTACCTGGATTACGTCACCAGGGCCTGTGATTGGAGAAACCATTCATATC
>NW_013695677.1:0-723 GCF_000517525.1 Limulus polyphemus | reverse complement strand
CTTTAAACCTAGAGAACCGTTGATGGCTGCCAAGTCGGTTTACTCTCTTCTTTAAACCTAGAGAACCTTTTATGGCTGCCAAGTCGGTTTACTATCTTCTTTAAACCTAGAGAACCTTTTATGGCTACCAAGTCGGTTTACTCTCTTCTTTAAACCTAGAGAACCTTTTATGGCTGCCAAGTCGGTTTACTCTCTTCTTTAAACCTAGAGAACCTTTTATGGCTGCCAAGTCGGTTTACTCTCTTCTTTAAACCTAGAGAACCTTTATGGCTGCCAAGTCGGTTTACTCTCTTCTTTAAACCTAGAGAACCTTTTATGACTGCCAAATCGGTTTACTCTCTTCTTTAAACCTAGAGAACCTTTGATGGCTTAGCCATCAAAGGTTCTCTAGGTTTAAAGAAGAGAGTAAACCGACTTGGCAACCATCAACGGTTCTCTAGGTTTAAAGAAGAGAGTAAACCGACTTGGCAGCCATCAAAGGTTCTCTAGGTTTAAAGAAGAGAGTAAACCGATTTGGCAGCCATAAAAGGTTCTCTAGGTTTAAAGAAGAGAGTAAACCGACTTGGTCCAAGTCGGTTTACTCTCTTCTTTAAACCTAGAGAACCTTTTATGGTTGCCAAGTCGGTTTACTCTCTTCTTTAAACCTAGAGAACCTTTTATGGCTGCCAAGTCGGTTTACTCTGTTCTTTAAACCTAGAGAACCGTTGATGGCTACCAAGTCGG
>NW_013695676.1:0-723 GCF_000517525.1 Limulus polyphemus | reverse complement strand
TACCACCACCTCTTCGTTTCTTCCAGCCTCCCACGTACAAAACTACCGACACCACCACCTCTTAGTTTCTTCCAGCCAACCACGTACAAAACTACCGATACCACCACCTCTTCGTTTCTTCCAGCCTCCCACGTACAAAACTACCGACACCACCACCTCTTCGTTTCTTCCAGCCAACCACGTACAAAACTACCGATACCACCACCTCTTCGTTTCTTCCAGCCAACCACGTACAAAACTACCGATACCACCACCTCTTCGTTTCTTCCAGCCAACCATGTACAAAACTACCGATACCACCACCTCTTCGTTTCTTCCAGCCAACCACGTACAAAACTACCGACACCACCACCTCTTAGTTTCTTCCAGCCAACCACGTACAAAACTACCAACACCACCACCTCTTCGTTTCTTCCAGCCTCCCACGTACAAAACTACCGATACCACCACCTCTTCGTTTCTTCCAGCCAACCACGTACAAAACTACCGATACCACCACCTCTTCGTTTCTTCCAGCCTCCCAGGCAACCACATACAAAACTACTGACACCACCACCTTTCCTCTGCTCCAAGTGTTCATCTAATGATGGTAATTCCACGTGGTTCAGAGCCAGGTCAAAAAACAAAGGCTTGCAAGGAATCGGTTTAAAATCTGAAGGGAAAGGAACTAAGTTTGGTTGTCGAAACAAAAGTGTCTTGTCTTCAGAGTACTGGTCTAAACGA